>NW_009923658.1:20719-59201 GCF_000696875.1 Nestor notabilis
TTGTCACAGAGCACAGTCCTCTGGGAAATACCCACCTCCTCCAGTGTAGAGTCCTCCATGGGCTGCAGTGTGGACATCTGCTCTGGTGTGGGCCCCTCCACAGGCTGCAGGGAAATACCTGCTCCACTGTAGTCCTGGAGCATCACCTCCATATCCTTCTGTGAACTTGGTGTTTGCAGGAATATTTCTCACACTTTTTTCCTCTCATTTTTCACTGTTTTGCCTTTTCTTAAATATATTTTCCTAGAGGCACTACCATCTTGACTGAGGGTCTCAGCTGTGCCCTGCAGTAGGTCTGCTGGAGCTGGGTGAAGTTGTCTGTGTCCAGCAATCTTATACTGAGGCCGCCCCTGCAGTCAGCACCTGGACACTTAACAGCCAGTGCACTCAGCATTACAGGATGTTCTTTCCTGTTGGGAGAAGACTCCATTCACTGCGTACACCATGGGGCTTTAAGCCTTCCTTTAATAGGTGATGAAGAAGGAAGTGGGACACCTGTGTTCTTCCTTCATGCTTCCTTCAAAATTACTGCACGAAGCTACTTATATATCAGATATGCAAAGCATCTGAAATGTATTCTACAAGGAATTTCTCAAAGACACAATATGGAACAAAAAGTCTTTAACAATTACATTCACTGCTTTTAACACAGTTTTCAAACATAGCCCTGCATATAAGGAGGAGTAAGGAGGATGAAATATATAAGCAGTTGCTTCAGCTGGGGTTTTGGGTGAGCTTAAATCATGGAGATGTGAGTGAAATCTGTGTTAATGTAGGCAAACAGGTACTTGGCATCTGTGTGGGAAGCTGTGGTTTAGTATTACAGGACCGATTTGTTAATTTCAAAACTTTTGACATAAAACTTTGCATTTGCCTACTTTAATGTGGTGGTTATAGGCTCTAAAATTAAATGCCTTCCTTCTCCTGGCCAACACTCCCTTCCATTCCCTCCCCTCCCCCAAACAATAGAGAAATTGCAATTTTAGGACAGTATTTATTTATTATCCTTGAATTTAGTTTAGGGTTTTCTTTCTGTGTGAAAGGCAGTTTAAAGGAAGCTAAATAAGCACAGCTGCTAACTTAACTACCCTCTTCTACACTCCAGTAAAAACTTTGTACCAGCTCTTGGTGTGAACATTCTCAGCTTGTGCTGAGTGCCTTTGTGCATGGAAATTTATTGCACTGACAGAGTTTAGTAATATGATGGCATCGCTAACTCTGGACAATACTGCAATGATTGCCCAGTGTAGACAGACTGTTAAATGAAATACATCTTGGAAGCTACCATATTTTCCTGTGTAAATGATGTGGATGGGCTGCTGAAGAGAGAATTCAGCTGTTTATATGTTTTCCATATTTGGGACTTTTTAAAAGAAGTCCAAAAGCTGACTTAGTTGCTCTGAGATTTTATTGACAGTGTCAAGAATAAAATTTAGTCATTTTTTCCTTGAACATTTAATAGTAAAAAAGTTCCTCAGTAATGACTTTTCTGAGGCTAACAATTAATCCTCAGCAGGATTGGGATAAAAAATTTGTAGAAACATATGAAAAATAACATGAAAATTAAGGTTATAATTAATGCTATTCTACCATTACAAGATCACAAAAATGCATCAAATATAATGAATACAATTTTTATACATATCCCTAACTTCAAATCAAGGAAATTGTTTTCTATTAAAATTATATAAAGGGTTGGCTCTTCACTTACTCTTCCAGTTTAGTCAAGATTTTTTATTATTGATGATAAATGAAATCTGTGTATGGATTTGACAAATACTTCAAAGATCCATTTTCATTTTGCATACACCCATTCAGGGTGTAAATTGCCTGTTTTAATTGCTCTCAGTCAATGGTCAGGAACTTCGATTCTGTGCAAACAATTCTTTGGGAATTTGGGTCAGGTTCGTCAGGTTCATTAGTGAGCTTGTCGTTAATTCCTGCCCGAGTGGACTTCAAAAGCAAAACTCCTTTGGACATCAGTAGGTGCCTCAGTTCCTCAGCTCTTAGGCTAAAACTCTTAATATGTCTCCCTAGTCGTGGTAAGTCTTAACCATGTTTGTCAGACACTTTGAAGCACTTGGATAACAAGCAGCTCAATGGTTATCAGCATAAAATCTGTAATTCTCTGTGGTTATTGCATTGTGCTGTCTTGGAGACTTCTGTATTACCTTGTTTCTAAAATAGGAAATTACTCTAGTATTTCGGAGGTTGTGGTTTTGGAACTGTCAATAAATCCTGATTAGGAGTACATGTGAGTCCAAAAGCTGTGGACTTGGCTTTTAAGTGTTCTGTATTCTGTTTTGGCTTGCTAATTGGGCTCATGTTTTTCGAATTTTACCTTTAAAATTTAAGCTGATGGAAAAAGTCGTTTTCTTGAAGTCTATGAAATTAAAATGAAAAAGTGGACATACTGGTAGACCAACAGAAGAGGTGAAGTTGTGTTCTCATATAAAATAATGAAATCTTTATTTTTAGGGACTTAATTGTCAAAATGCAAGTCCAGTTTTGTACATGTAGTTTTGTGGTGTCAATTATGCCTAAAATCTTCTAAGCGAGTTGTCAGCTGGGGAAAAACTGGAGAAAGAAAGGCTTCTGTTGTGTCCAAAAATGAGTTTGCAGTTCTGAGTAAAGCATTGATGTGTCACTCTGGGAGAACAGAGTCCAGCCGATTTATTGCACAGACAGAGAGGAAGAATGATTCCACAATGGGTGGTATAGTCTAGCACTAGACAACTGTTGGCAGTAGTGCCACATTTGGCACCGACAGAGTTTTGGTTTGGCTTAATGACAGTGAGCTACATTGCTTTTAAAAATAATTTTGGCACCCAGCACCAGAAACATACACCCTGTTGGTATAATCTGTAATTGAGTGTGATTCAGTCCAGAAATAGAAAGTGTAGTTACAGGCAGGACAACACATTTGGACACTCCTTATCTACGAGTGGTGGAACGGCTGTTAGGGTGTCTTCTTGTCTCTGGTACAGAAGGGTGCTGTATCAAAAGGCAGAACACATGAAAACATGAACGAAAAAACTCCAACAAACCCAAACCCCAAACCCCCCAAACTTGGAGTTTCCCTTTTCATTCTGTGCTAGTGCTGCATGTCCCCTTCTCTGCTTTTCTGCAGTTCAGACGAGGGCTGTGGCAGGGTTGGCTTCTGCAGCGTTCCCTCCAAGCACTGTTGAGGGAGCATCAGCAACACTAATTAATGATGTTGAGTATGGACAAGTATCAGCCTGAAAATGGTAAAAACTACCCCCAAAAGACTAGGAGGTACCACTGTGACGACCTAGTTAAGGTCTGAAATAAAAATTTTGTCAGAAATGCCTGCAGAAGAACATGGTCTCACTGGTATAAAAGAGAAGACAGGGTTTTCTCTGGTTTTTGGTGGACCGGTGTATGTTTTATAGAAATGCACTGCTGAAATGGTTGATAATTTCAGCAGAGGAACTCAAGAATGAATAGATGTGGTTAATTGAACAGTTGTTCCCCTCTTTGATGTGGTTCCTTTAGAAAATCATTAAGGCATATTGGTAGATCAACGAGAGGAAACTACTGTCCCGTTTTGTGTGTGATTTGTTCTGTAGCTGGGGGACTTGAGCCATTAACAGGCCTGTTTTAAGTGCTACTTCTACTTGTGTATTACAGTCCACCCCCTTCCCCATTCCCCAAATGAATAAACTCAATATGTAGTGCATTTGGTCATTTTCTATTAAATCAAATCTGCCGTAGGAGCCCTGAGGTATTGGAACTGCTATCGACAAGTTTCATGACAAATGACTGCAGAGAAGTAAATGATTGCAGAACTGTCTCTGGTTCTTCACTTTCATAATGATTTACAGCACAGGGGCAGAAGCTGGATGGACAAATAAAGGAAAAGAAAGTCTCTTGGCATTGTTCACACAAATAATGTTACTTACAAAAGGCTGGAGAATGAAAGCTTTTCAGTCTAAACCATTTTGAATTTCCAAAGTGACACTTTTAGAAATGGTATATCCATATAAGGGAGGAGGAGAGCATTTATAAAATTAGAAGGAATTCTGCGGGCCACATTTATCAATAACAGTTTAAAGAGGAAGAAGTAATCTCAGGAATTTTTTCTTGGTTATATTAGTGTTTTTTTCCCCCTACTGGTTGCATGTTAATACTATTGCTGATAACAATATCTGCAGCAACAACTGGTTTTGAGCAGGTTTGTGTTGCTTTGATTTTTTTTGTTTCCTGCTTTGTCACACAAAATGTCATTCCTTGTCCATATAAGCACTTTTTTGATCAGACACCTTTGTGCCTTCAGATATGATCTTGAATTCATTGGCTTATCTCTTTAATGCCATTGGAGGTGAAAAAAAGGCTGTTTCCCGCTTGCTAATTATGGTGAAGTGACACGTTATGTTGTATTGTAGTCAACAACTTAAGGGGTGCAGGGAGCCTTTAGTTCTGCCTCTTGGGAGTGGGACTCTTCCTCTTTAGCTCAGCTCCAGGAAACTTGAACATTTGTGCTTTCAAGACCACATACCATTGGGAAGGAAGCAGGGGTGGAGATGTGTGCAGAGATTAAGTGGATATGAGAAGCAGCGTGCTTTGTAAAGATCTAGGCACTGCATAATTTTGAGAAAGACACACTCTCTCTGGCATGTCCTTTGGCATTTTTAAGAGTTCAATGACAATGTTGCTAAATCTAGCAACCTGTCAGAAGATTCCATGTAGAACTATTTTTCAGTTTCTGACTTTTTTGCATTCCATTCCCTTCTTGCACTTTAGCATACATAAAGTGTATGTGTTTGTGTGCGGGTGGACTCTAGCTGTGTTTTTCTGGAATACATGTTTATTATTCATTATGGTAAAGGAATTCCATAACTGTGGGAACTTGTTATTAAAAACTAACTTTAAAAATATTTTGACCAGTTTAGCATTAACTCTTCCCACTCAGATGTTACATCTGCAAGTAATAGCCTGGTTTTAAATTTGGACTCATAAATTCTGTGCCTCTACTTACTTTAATTTCTGAAGAGATAATATTTTAAGAAAAAAAGAATATTTAGATGAAATACAGATTTATAATATTATATATATATATTTTGTAACTTGATGGTACTGCTCAAGCTTTTGTTATGCACACTGTTGTAAATTTAGTTAACAGTGTACCAATTGAGAATGGATTTTCTTTTCCTTTTCTGTTAGAAATCCTTAAATGTATTAGCTCAAGGCCAGATTCAGTGTGTTTCACAGCTATGCTTAAAAGCTTCTTCAGGGCAACATGTCCTGCAGCAATATATACTCTGTGGGTTGTTACAGTAAAAACAGAAGCAGTACATTCCTGCAAATTGAATTATTCATGTTTATATCAGTGACTAAAAATTGTACATGTATAATTTTTCCTTTTTATTGAACAGTTCATTAGACTAAAATCAATAAGAATCCTGAATGTACCATGCTCTTCCTCACTTTCTTTCTTAACAGTTTTACTGCTTTTTTTTTGTGATGTGAAGGAGCAATATGTGCTTGTGGATGTGACAAGGAAGGAACAGGTTGCAGGGACAGCAGTGCAAACAGTTCTGTGGCAGGGAGTATGAATGTAGCAGGCAGGAGCACACTTTTTTTTTCTGTATATAGACCTAATCCTGCTGTGAAGGAAGCCATAGGCTTCAATATCAACACATCAAGTCCCCAGTGAAAAGAATTTCTCAAAAAGTAGAGCTTTTGAGAAGACTGAATTAGAATCATCCTCCCAGGCATATAAATCTGTGCAGAACAGCCTGCCTGTGTGATTAATATATTTCCTGTTTCTGCTTTATTCTGGTTCTGCAGCATTGACACATTCAAGTGATAGTAATTTATTTTCTAGGATGCATCTCAGTCTTATTTGTCAAAAGCGAAGCTGGGACTACCTTTTTAATATTTACTTTTTTTTTATGTCTGCCAACTTTGGGCTAAATGAAAAGGTTGAATACACCCAGAAAAATCTTTTGAACAGGGAAAATATATAATTGAAGTAAAACCAAATAAAAGCAGGTAGGTAAAATGAGGTTCCAACATGGTTTTCTCAATAATTAGCATAGATATTACCTAAAAAATAGGAAGAGGCTAGACAGACAACCAGTATCGTCTTGTCTGAAAGTTAATTCTGCAACATTTTTTTCAGCAGAAATAATGCTGGAGGTCTTTATTTGCAAAGGGTGGTGGTTGCTACTAACACAGTGAAAAATATGCACTAGTGGGAGAAACGGTGCAGGTGAAGCTGACCTGTAATAAGTAATATCCCATCTACTTTTTGGGTTGTGCTTTGTGGCCTACTTTTCTGTTCCTTTAACTGATAAAAAAAAGTATTTGTGGTAGAGACATTTCTTGAAGATGGACTCCTGGTAACAGTGAAGTTACTCAGCTATTCTGCGTGCTGTTCTGGAGGAAGTGCTGTTGACAAGGAATGAGTTGGAACTAATGCAAGACAAACACTTTTCCAACGTTTATGTATTTAGTGCCTGACATTTTTTATTCACTAATACATTTTTTATTCACTAAACACAATATGTGAATGTATTAATAGTTTGTTTACCTATCACTTTATTTTGATAATAAGAAAGTCTTGGTATTATTTAAAATTAATTAGCCATCCACTGCACTTTGCATTTAAGAGTCACTTTTGAGAGTGAAGTACACAGTGAGATGCAGGGCTGTGTCTTTTATGGAGAAAAAGTCGTCATTCTTTCCAGAAAAGTGTTACAATTGACAGAAAATGCATACTTTTGTATATGAATCCCAGAGAACTTTGGAAGTGTAACAAAAGAATGCATGGTTTAACCTTTCTAGTTGAATTCATGCTTGTGATTGAAAGAAAGAAAACATCATTTATGGCGAATTGTGGCATAATAATCCAACATCTTCCATAATCAGATTAGTAGGCAACATCTGAATATGAAGTGTGGCAATGCTTTATCCTTTACGGTCTGAACTTAGTGGAATCTGTGTTACAGATATTTTACATTTTGAAATTTTTATTCCTTTTGCTATTTGCCAGAGAATTTGGCTTAGACTTTAATTTTTTTTTCCATGGTATTTTCCTTACATTAGTCCTTTTTAAGTGTCCTCCAGTCTGAAAACATATCTTAACTAAGGATATTCATGTTACATTTGGAGTAATAGAATTGACTTTAAGGGGAGATGATATGTGCACTTCTCACACCAGGTTGTTATGGAATCCTATGGAAACAGGATTTCTCACAAAGGAACACGCTGATTTACAGTCCTGCTGTGCAGATCACTGTGTTAATATGTTTTTCTTCTCCTTTTCTTCACAAAGCCCATATAGAGGTGTAGAGATGTGTTCTACAGGGAAGTTTTACCTACTCCTAGCTTCTCTTTTTTAGCTTTTGCCTTTGGGATGTTAATGATAGACATTTTTAATAGCTGAAATGTGGAGGGCTAGATGTTTTTATTCTGGACCTTTTTGCCGTATATTTCCTTCCCCTAATGCAGAGTGTGTTTATTTCTACATGTGACAAGTCTGCAGTCATGTGTTCTTTCTGAGTTATAATGACTCAGATGTCATAATTAATTTGATGAGCAGGTGGGGGTTATTAGCCTTGTGCTTCACTTGCTAATAGCTGCACAGCTTTTCTAAAGTACTCTTTCAACTAAGGAGGCATTTCTTCACATAGAATAAACAGTGCAGCACAAAAGCCTCAGTTAGATAACTATCCATGGGTTTGAAAAGCTGCCAAGCAGATGTTGTTATTGGAGCGGTCCCAGACGAGATTGGGCAAACCAGATGCGAGATGGGGGAGGAGGTTACACACAACCCAGGCGCGTTCACTGGGGTGGCTGGAGAATGGAAAGCTGGGAGGTGTCTTCCCATAAACCAGATCCATCCTTCACTGGCCTCATGCTCATTCCTCAAGACCCACCCTGTAACTGTAAATAAATGAGGAGGAAGCCCCCTCCCCCTGCTTTGCCTTAATATCCATTTGGGAATGAAACTGAATGTTCATCCAGCAGTCAGTGACTTCTGGTTTGCATTAAATCGGCTGTGTGCAATTTTTGAAGGGCCTACAGAGACTTTGCTTCATACCTATCAACATATGTAATGAACATGACTGCACTGACATTTACCAGAACTCTTAGGTTCTGCTTTATTACTATAAATTAGGTTGTGCAAATTTAAGACAAAATGCTGTTTTGTTTCCTGTCACCTCTCAATATAGTTTTGTGGGATTTTTTGGTGAGAATTTTTTTTCTTTATTAAATATTACAAATACCAGTCTTATTTTTCTTTCTTTTCTTTTCTTTTCTTTTTTTTTTTTTTCTTTTCTTCATAAGAAAACACTTGGAAATCCATTGGATTTGTGTGTGAAAGACAAGTAGATTGGACTGAAAGTGGAGCTGGTCTTTCTTTTATCGCCTCTTGATTTTTTTCTCCTTCTGTGATTCTAGGCTCTTTAGAACATGTATGTTTCATTCCCTCTCTCCTAAATTGTGTAATCCCATTTTTCTTTGACTTGATCTCAAGCCACTGGTCTGGGCTTTTATTGTCAAGGCATCATTTTTGATAATAAGCTGTCAAAACACTTGGAGCTTCCATTTTATCTTTCAAATCCGTATATCCATAGGTTGTCTTTCTGTGGAGACAGAAAATCCCTTGTTTGGCAGAAATCACTGGATTGTATGTATGTATGGTATAAATGACTTAAAAGAAATAGATGCTTGTTAAACTAAATACAGGATAAAATATCACAAGACTCAAGTGACTGTACTTCATAAAATATGATGTTATGAGACTCTTGCCTCTATGTTTTCTTATGTGCAACGGTAGTCTGTCAGTTCTTTTGCAGTCTGTTCAGCCTGGAGAAGAGAAGGCTGTGTGGAGACCTCATAGCAGCCTTCCAGTATCTGAAGGAGGCTTACAAGGATGCTGGGGAGGGACTCTTTGTTAGGGACTCTAGTGGTAGGACAAGGGGTAATGGCTTTAAACTTAAACAGGGAAAGTTTAGATTAGATGTAAGGAAGAAGTTCTTCACAGTGAGGGCGGTGAGGCACTGGAATAGGTTGCCCAAAGAAGTTCTGAATGCTCCAACCCTGGAGGTGTTCCAAGGCCAGATTGGACAGAGCCTTGGGCAACATAGTTTAGTGTGTGGTGTCCCTGCTCATGGCAGGGGAGTTGGAACTAGATGATCTTAAGGTCCTTTCCAATCCTAACTATTCTATGATTCCATGATTATATGATATGATATATGCAGACAAAGGACTGACCTATAGTCTCCTTAACACTGGAAATTTACCGGTACATGGCAAGATGAACAAGCCATTTGACCTCTCATTGTCGTTTAAAATGTAGTTAATATTAGTTTTAAAGGGATGGAGAGCTTAAAGTACATCCATATATTCTATGCAAATATGCACACTTAAGTATTTAATATATTTGACTTGTGAGCTTCGTTAGTCTTCTTCAGTAAGTATTACTGTAAGAGTCTTAAATGCTCAAAGCAAGAGTTTATTTACTAGGATGTTCTTGTTACCAGCTCAGATATGGTTTTTCAGATTGAACACAGTAGGCCTACATGCTTCACAAGATAGCAAAGTGTTAATGACTTTGCAAATTCAAACATTCTTTTTTCATTTCATGAACAAAATGAAGCTCCAGGCTGCAGTGGTCTCATGTTTTTCCTTAACATCATTGTATTTCATTGTGTTACTTCAGCAAATCTATGGAATTTTGCCGACTTGCTAGAAACAATATCCCTTTAAAATTTGTATAACTAAGGTTGGGTGTAATACAATTAAATAAAAAAAGAAACCAGAATACAGAGGTGATTCAAAATTCAAGTAATCACATACTTTTAGAAGAGAACAGGAAGGCACAGCTTCTATACATCTTCATGTGGCAAACAGGCTCACCCAAGAATATTTGTTCTGTCACTTTTCTTGTTGCCCGAGGAAGCTGAGGTTGTAAGACTCCCCATACATCAATTCTTACCTCCAGGCATTACTTCTATTTTCTCCCACTTATTTTTCTCCCTTGAATGACAAGTATTAGATGTGAACATTGAGATGTTGGTCTTTCAACTGTGTTCCAAAATAGTGCTGCTTTCATGTCTCATTAAGATGCATGCACAGGATTAAGACCTGTCTTGTGTCCAAGTCTGATGAAAAAAAAAAAACAATAGAAAAAAACCACCAAACCCCAACCAAAACCGTGTGTCTACCAATAGACAAATATGGTGGCAAACCAAGCAATTAATGTGCTTTCTGTAAAAAAAATTAAATTCTCAGATTATGTGCTAGGACAAAAAGGTCAGCCTGAAAAGGATATTTACTAAAAACTTTACTGCTAAGGGCCTTGCACAGTTTCTTTCTGGTCTTTTTGCCATTTTATCTGTTTTGAAGTTGGTGACAATTTTGTCAGGAAAGGATCCAAACGAAAATTTAAAAGTTAGTTGATTAGTTTGTATTTAACACTTTTAAAACCCAGAATTACTGGCTATGTATTTGCAGAATGATTCCTTGCTTTTCTGAAGGTCTTTCAATTTCTTTGCTGCACAGTATGTCCTAATCATGGAAAAAAATGAAGTCATAAGAGCTTTAATGTGCATTAGAATAATTTTAACAGTCCCTAGGTCACCAATCTGATGGCTCAGTAGCCTTCTAAAGAAAAAAAAGAGGGATTAAATTGAATGTGAAATAAAAAGTTCGTTTGAAAGTAAAAGTCCAATGTATTTTATATATTTATTCAAGATGGCTGTAACCATCTCTGTAATAGATTTGAACAGTGCAAATAATAGCATATGGAGGTGATGATCAATGAAGACATTTCTCTGACATAATAATCCTTTTCTCTTTTAACAGTTTCTGACATATTCCACATAAGACCTAAAACCTTTGCTGATAAAAAAATTGCAGGTACAAAGAGAGATGAAATATAGTAGCAAAAAAAAAAAAAGTTAAAAATATCACGGACATTGAGCAGGCTGGACTGGTTCATGTGTTTTTTCCTTTATGTCTTCTAACTCATCCAAATATAAAGCTGCATGGAGCAAAGAGTAATAATCACACTTACAAGCATGAGAAAAATGCTTGAAAAGGAACTGATAATAAACAACAGAGAATAAGATGGAAGTGGCAACAAGTGTGAATGAGTTATATGTAAATAGGAAAATCCAAAACTAGAGGCTGGTGGCATTTTGGTTGTCCGGTCCAGAAGCAGCCACTGATACTATGCTTTGTTTTACCATATGCACTTCAAGAAGGAAAATTAACAAATGCATTGGTGAACTCTGCTTGAGGTAACAGTCTATAGCTAGTTAAAGCCAACCTTGAATCAGAGGCATTTTGAAGGCAACAAAACAGTTAACTGGATTTTCATCAACATTTTTTTTTCCTGGCATCATTTTCCAGTGCATATTTCCATCTGGGACCAGAAATACTGAAATACCACAAGTCAGTCAATTTTTACACTATTTCTGCTCCAGTTGGAGAAAGAAAGTACTGGCTTGATCTCGTAAGATTCTTAGTCCAACATTTCCTGAAATATCTTCTTATGAGGCAAGGACCAGATCTGCAACAAAAATGCCTGCCAGTTCAATAATGGTGGGTAGAGGCTATGACTTTTTGCAGCACAACTGTAGCCTGTGCTTAGTTCAGCTGCAGAAATACTTGTGTTGGAGTCATTTGTTTTTCTTTTGCATTCCCTAAGATTAGGTTGGGCTTCAGATAAGATACTGCTCCTCACTGGCCTTTCTTCTTTAAGTTTTGAAAATCAGGTACTTTCCCCTGTTCTATGTATTTTTTTTTAGCAAAGCAAAATCGATATGCAATCAACAGAAATAATAGCTGCAAAAAATACAGAATAGGATCAGAGCAAAACTACTGATATTCTTTGATAGCCACAACACAGTGCAAAGTGGTAACAATCTGTGTATCAGTTTTATTTCAAAGGAGTGAACAATTATGTTTTCCCAGTGTCATCACTATCTCCAGGGAAAGCTTTGCATTTTTCAATGTCTTTATTTCAATTGCTTTATTTCTGTTTATAATATTACACAGGTATTGAGATTCTGATTTCATTAACTTCTTGAAATGTGTGCGTTGGCAAATAGCAGATACCTAGGTATTTCAAAATGCCTATGTGTTTTTGAAAATCCTGGCCTCAGTGCTTTACCATAATGTTTTTCCAGCAGCCATTCTATGTTATGTAACTTAACTAAAAGTGCATGGACTCTTATGTTTGCGTATGCACAAAGTTGGAAGAAGTGCAAAGATTCCATGTTGCCCCAGCCAGGGTGGACCACTTCATAGAGTCCAGGAATTAAGAGATACAAATCTGTCCAGAATCCCAATTTACAAGCACTGATAGGAGCCACAATATCTGTGGTCCTCAGTCTCTCCAAGAAGCAGAGTCCCCTGAGATAGGCTACAACACACAGTTCCCTCGAAGTCGTACAAATCCCCCAAAAGAGGTAGTACTTTCATAGTTTAATTTGATTTTATATATTTATGATATAGGACTAGTCCTATAGAATTTATCAATGCATAAATTCTGTATTTTATATTTGCTAAACAAACAGCTGTTTTTTGTGTGTATTATTGGCTTGTGTGATTTATCTAATTTTTTACTGTATATTGTTCCATTTACACCTATTTTATATTGTGTTACTATCATGTATAGTTGTTTTTTTGCCAGTGTTCTCAAAAGCACGTTTACAGAGGCAAATCATCTCTGTAAGTCAAATGTGCTGCCTGCTGCTGAAAATTTGATGGGCAATATGAGAACAAGATTTCTGCATGACCTTTTTACTTGGTGTCATACTGGGCAGAGTTTATTGGAGGAAGACATTTTCCTAGTCACGACACTGGAAGGAGTTGCAAAGGAGCCTCCCTTCTTAAGAGGCAGAGGATATTATGTGTATCTCTACTATAGGCCTTCTTAGAGTGCATCTAAAGTGAGAAGCAAAGCTTCCATCCATCACGGAAGTCATAAATCTGACCTTATCTTTTCCACACTGCTGTGGAAGAGGTAGGCAGAAAGCTAGGCAGAGAGAGAGATATGCAACCGTAAGTCAGCTGACCACTGTTCTGAGCCCCAAACACTTCTTAGAAAACAGTGAATATGAAGTGTCTCACAGGATAAAAGAGTGGCTTAGGCTTTTTCTTCAAGCAGCTGGAGAGAAAATAAGACTGCTCAACTTCTTTTGGGCCCAGAAGTTTGTCAGCCAGAATCGTTTCAAAGACAAATCCCTTAAGAGGCTAAAAGCTGTCACAGTACCCTGTGAAGACCCATATTGGATATCAAGCTTGGCTACTATTTGTTGTCTGTTTGGCAGCAATCTGGAAAGATATTTTCAGCTCTTGTCCCAAATAAAGACTTTTGCTGTGTTCATGTCACTACAGTTCTAAAATGTCTGAATTAAAGGTGCAGTTGCGTTCTTTTCTTTTCTGTAAAAGGTTCATTCTTTCTTTTTATTCTAAGTGGAGCTGGTAACACTGTTAAGAGTTGATGTAGCCAGGATCTTTCCATTACATGTATGCTTCCATTGGTTATAACTTGATCTCCTTTGAACTATGACTTCTCTATGCAGTGTCATCTGGAGCTGAATTTTATTATGAAGTTTCAGCAGGACTGTGCTTGATGTTCCTAAAAATGAGATTAAAGAAAGATATGTTGGATTGTAATGAATTCATCTTACAGCTGTTTTATTGAGAAGCACCTCCATGCTTTTGAGCAAAATCTTGAAATTTGGCAGAGGTCATTCTAGTGTCAGGGGATGTCTGTTGCTGTTCTTGTGAAAAAGTACCTGAATTTGGTCAAGTTACAAGCCTTTGTGAAGGCTCGGTTTGCACGTTACCTTACAGTTACATCAGACTTCAGCAGACAAATTCCTTGGAAGGTGCTGTCTGCTTCGAGCATGTTCCAATCCACAAAGCACTGACTTTCTGCAGTTTTTGATACCAGCTTTCTTGGTATCTTGGTATCTTGATATCTTGGAGTTAAGAAGAGGAATACATTCTCTCTTTTCTCAGTTCTTCCTCAAGTAGACAAGCAAGAAGGAAAGCTGTTGGATTTTAATATAGTGGGGGCAAGGGGTTACTTCAGAGCCATAGAAGAATGGCAATAAACTAGGATAAAGAGGAATGGGTTACTTGTAAACATTATGCTGTTGAAAGATGGTACTGGATTTATTAATTGATATGATACAGCTTTAGAAGATGAGTGGGGTTTTTTAGGATCATTTTAAATGAGGGAACTAGAAACCTTTTTTGGCTTGCTGAAATGACAGTGGTGAATGGAGGAAATGAACAAACCTCAGCTATTTCTTCTCGCCTCTCCTAGGTATTGTTTTTTTCTTCTTTGAAATAAAAATGATAATAAAGCCATGAAGCCAGAGAACTATTAAGTAGTTTTTAGATCTGATACTGGTGTGGTCAGCAGCCATTAGTCATTAGACATTCAGTTCTTTTTCTTTGCTGGCTCTTTTCTGTGGCCAGTGCCTTTCTATGGTAAAGGTAAGAAGAAAGATAAGCTCCATCGTAACACAAAATCAAACCTTAATTTCTTCAAGTGTTTTGCTTGCATCACAGAAGTTGAGTTAGTTTAGTTTATCTTCAGAAACCTGCTTTGAATTACAGCATTAATTAGCATGCAGAGGTTCGTATAACAGTGTGCTGTAATTCTAAAAATTAGGCAGTCTGAAAAAGGAGAGTTCTCTGTTTGTGTCTGAGCAACACAGTGTAAAACATCTTTGTCTGGTTTCCACGCTATCAACTTGCAAACTTAGCCTGAGTTGTTATAGCTGTACAGGGCTTGTTCCTTCTCATCTGTTACCAGTAACAAATACTCTACAGGCCAAACTATGTCCTCAATTGCACTTTTGCCTTGAGTCAATCTGCACAGGTGTGCAACTTCAGTAAACAAATGTAGCTGCAATACATAGGCTAGAATCTTTCTTATGCTCTCTTAACTATATAAGCTCTTCAAAGCTAATCAAAGTAAAAGTCTCTTTTATTTTTCAAAATGAGTAGGTTGGCCCTGGATAAACATGTTGCCAATGTTTTAATAATGAACCTATTTTTTTTTACAAATTTTCATAGCAGTCTTTTCAAAGTTTTTTGTAATTACTTATTCCTTTGGCCCTTTTTGAAGGTGAAATCCCCACACCAGTATCCATCATGCTCCTATATATTTGGCAAGACATATTAAAAAGCTAATAAAAAATGTATTTATGAAAACTACTAAATTTAAGCATTTACATAAATTTGGCCACATTTTTGCAGTTATTCATATTTATTCAGATTATCACTCAGACTTTTATATTTGGATTACACAGGAAAGCCATTCTGGTCAATTCTGATATCTAAGGAAGAGATTGCTTCCATAAACACTTTGCGTGAATGAGAATGACAGATTTGGGCCTTTAACCTTTTTCCCGAACCACTGTGTAGCATATGTATATCTACAGTAGTTTATCCCCAAAGATTTAGTATGTCCTCATAATTTTATCTTACACAGATCATCAGTGAGATCTTAGTTATTGGTTGAACTACAGTCTAATTGACTGAACTGGCATTGTTAGTTTAGTCAGTAATGATTTTTCTTAGGACAGCTGTAGATTAAATACTGAATTTGAGGATGAAGCTGCTGTTGTGTACTTACTTACATAACCATCAATACCAGACTCAAACTTTACATGAAAGACCATTACAATTTTAGCCACAGATACTTTTTCTTTGTATTTTTGAAAAGGCTAAAAGCTTCTGCTGTAAATAAGATTGAAGCCTTTGGTAGTAATGCTGCACAAAGCAGCAGTAGTAGTAATGCTGCACAAAAGTACCTGGATAACAGTTGTAATTTTTCACAGAGATCAATAAGATGAATGAGTTGACAAAGGCCCCTTTTCCTGTTGGCTTTTTTTTTTTGTCTTTTTATTTCCTCTGGTATAAGAATATTATTTCATGCATTGTGTATGTTTGAAAGAAAAAGCAAAATGTGTGAAAAAAATTTTAAGGGCAGAGTTTTCTTGCTTAATTGGCACTTTGTGGAAGACTCTGGCTCATATGGGGCACGTGAGTAATTTAGTGGTACCAAGAAGAAGTGAGACCTGATCCATCATTGTAAAAATCCTCATCAGCTGTGAAGTCTGAATGTTCAAATACTTTTCCAGGCTCCATACAATAAGCATGTAAATGAGATACCTAACAGACATATGTAAGATTTTTCCTCTAAGTTTTCTTCTTTGAAAACTGAAAAAATAAAATCTATTTCAAAGAAGATTGCTAGATGTTTAAATAATATAGCCGAATTCATATGTATGGTAGTAGTGAAAGAACTTTGGAAAAATCATACTTTTGAACCCCTACTGTGTGGGAGTTTGAGACCTTTCACATAGAAACATCTTTAATGGATATTTAGTTTGAGATTCCCACATTGCCATTGTAGTATCTTGAAAGTACATTTCTTGAAAATGGGAGATAGCAGTTTTAAAAAGAGTTTTTCTTTTATACTTTCCTAGACTAACCAGTAAAAGGGTGAGGGGTGAAATTAGAGCTTCAGTTGTGCTTTTTATTTTTCTTTGGGAAATTCACTGCTGCCTGTGGCACATAATATGCAAGGGGCTTGTCTTTCCATAACCTTCGGCTGTGCAGGGTGCGTTGTGGACTACTGTCATGATCTGTCTTGCACAGCAGCATGAGCCTGGTCACACAGATTGCTCAGCAGAGTACACAGAGAGTGTGTACTTGCACCGAATTGGCATTTACCCTTTGAGTATTTGAGGTTATTTTTCACCGCACTATTCTGAGCCCTGATCTTCCCCCAGCCATGTCCTGCCCCCCATCCTCCACTCTCTCCTTACCATCTTTGATCCTGGCAACAAAAGTTCATTCCATAGCTCAGGTCAGACAGAAATGATGCATTGCATCACAGCTGCTTTTATGAAAGTGTTTATTTCATATCTGAAATGTTTTTATATACATTTGCTCTGCTATGACTTGCAGGAGGAGAAAGAAAGCAGTTTTACTGGAGGCAAAACAGCCACCTGTGAAAACTAATTGCGTAGGTTGTGTTGTGCTGGTATCTCTGGGAATGATCCATCAGGAAGAAAGTAAATATCCTTAATCTGCTAGGAGATCACCTGTATGCCAAAATGATCTCCTCTATCAAAGTGGTGATTGAAATATCCCTTCAGATTTGCGGTGGTGCGTGTATGGGGGGAAGGGAGGGAAGGAAGCATGACTCCTGTAGGGGCAGGTGCTTCATCCAGCAAAGCATATAGACAAATGAAAAATTATGAACTTGAGAGGCTCTAACTAAATTGCCTCATTAAAGACTGTAATTTAATATGCTTGGTATCCAGTTACATTCAAAGAAGAATTTCAAGAGACCAGGCTGTTCGTCAGTTTTGTCTCTTTTCCCTCAGTAGCACAAGGCTTGCAGTGTCAAGTTATGCCCCTCTCCTCACTCCTGCCACAAACTTCTGCTCTCGATCACCTCTCCAAACATCTCACAGAGCTCTAAGGCACTTCAGCTGCCTGCCATCTCTGGGTGTGTTGTTCATGCAGTGCTGTGAAAGCCTGCCATGGAACTGTTAAATAAATCATTGGGGCATTTCTGCAAGGCATGGACAGGAACAACTGCTTTGTTTCTGCTAAGTGGCTGCTGAGGACTTGTTGCTCCTGGTCTCCCCACTCCCCAGAGTGCAAGGGCTTTGGGGCAGTGCCTGAACATCCTGGGCTTGGTTACGTGTCCCTGTGTCGCAAGGTGTGGTGATGACCAGACTCTCTGTGAGCCTTGGAGTGCTGACAGGACCTGCCCCCAGGATGCTGCTTGGCTTCCTGAAGCACCAAAGGCCAGGGTGTTCTATGGATAGGATTATTTCAGTCCTGTGGTCTGGCTGCCTCTTCATGCCGAGATTAGATGAGTTTTTCCCCTTGCTTCCCTCACTGATTCAGTTTCATCGTGCTTTAGAGACTGACCACTCCAAGAAATGACCATTTCTCTGCAGCAACTTGGAAACTTGCTTCTGACTCCATTCCTGTGATTCATGACCACTGTACAGGGTTTTCAGATGCCCTTCACCCATGTTTTTTCCATCCCTATCACTTACTTACTTTTAGAAAATTGGAATGAGAGGTTGTGTGTATCCCAAGGAGTAAATGATAATTAATTGCTTTTCTGACCTGCTTGTATGAATGGGATATTTGACCGATATTTCATTAGAGCTTAATCCTTGCTATACAGACTCAGTGAAAGCAAAATATCTTACAGCAACTTATAAATGTAAAACCATTTTGCAGCTCTGTGTTTTAAGCAAAATAGAAAAACATGTTTTCCCACCCCTTTCTTCAATCTTAATCTCAATTTAACAAAGATAAATTTGGAATTTGAGGAAAAAAATGTCAACTGATAAAGAAGCAACTGAATCAAAGGACTAGTCTTGTCCTGCGGCATGTATTGTGGTTACTAGTATTCAAAAATCAAAAGTAACAGAGTATTTCATAACGTCAGACAGCCTCTGTTTGAAATGCATGTATTGAACACTATTCTGTTAGGAAACAGAGGATCCAAAACTAGAGTAACCTTGAAATCTGGAATTGATTCTTACTATTATACCACTAATTAAATTAATACCACTAATTAAATTAAATAAATTAAATATTATCTTTGGGATTGACAACAGTCGATATAAGCAGCAAGAGGGAGATATCAAAATGACAGATTGTATACAGTATTGATGGATTTTATAGCATATGGGACCAGATGAAGTCATGGAACAAGTTGTCAGTGGCAATGAAGATCATGTTTCATTAAAAATTTACTTTTTTTCAGTAGATGAATGTGGCTGCCTTGTATAAGTATCAGGCTTAAATGAGGCAAACTGAGGCACAACAATTAGCTTACATGGAATTTGAGAGAATGTTGAAATCTTGAATGCCAGCTCCATGCTTTGCATCCTGGATGTTCAGATTTCCTATATATTTGCCCAAGGTGTTTAGATTTAATTTATCAGTCATAAATCATGGTTTTGCCTATTTTGTATACAGTGTAGCCATTGTACTGTGCTTTTCCTAAGAAGAAGTGACAATACTCTGAAAAACAAGCATCAATTGGTCTCTAATGCTGTGTGATATGGTATACCTTTTTAACAGGATTTAGAAGAATATACACTACAAGTCCAGTTGCCATCAGGTGGAAGGTGCTGAACTTCAATCACAAAAAGATATCTTCCCTCCCCATCAGGCAAACCATGTGTTGCTTTTGTTCTGTGTCTTTCAAATTAAGTGAGTTTTTACCTCTCTTGGTTAGTATTGAACTTCTACATTTTTTAACTTCTGAAATGTGACAGATTATTTTCTGTTTACAGTCATAGCTGCTTTTTCAAGTTAATAGCGACGGTTGTCATAGGCGCAACCTTATACCCTTTTCGCTTACATTAGGGAGAAGACAGAAGAACAACTTGTCAAAAGATTCAAATGTTGGAGGGGAGGAGGATGTTGCTGATGCCAAAGAAATCTGAGAGGCACACACCTGTTGTTATTTCAATACACTGCACTTCTGCTGGTAACTGGCTGAGGTTTAAAGTTATATGTAATTTAACTGTAATTCGTAATTCCACAGGGGAGTTACACACTAGAGTGAAGTAGGACAAGTCAAAAGCTAAGATATTGCTGCCTGTTAGACTGATTTTGGAAATTGGCAGTGGTCCTCCAAATGAAAAGGAGTCCCTGCATTTTTACAGGCAGACACTGGCACACATCTACAGGGACAGGCATTTGAGCCAAAGGGGCTTGAGGCTGCATTTCAACCCCATTTTGTCACCTGTCCATCCTGACATGCTTACTTTGTCAGCCAGAGATTTTTGTTTTTTTATTTTTTTCCTAGCTCTGTGTCTGTGTTGTGAGAATTCCTGGCTTCCTAAACTGTTCTGGGCAGCTGTGTTGGGCCTGAGTCTCTAGCTCTGTGTTTAAAGCCAATTTTTCTACTATACTCATGCTGGTTTGTACCTTGCATCACTGCCTTTTTTGCATCTGACACTGAGATACTAGCTAATAGTCGTCAGGGGCAGTAGAATTTGGCTTTGTAGAAATTACTCTGGTACCTGAAGACTGACCATTAAATTAACCATTTCTCTATGTGTTTCTTCTGTGTTAAAAATATCTGCCCTGCCCTGCCCTGCCCTGCTCTGCCCTGCAGCTAATGTGGAACAGTGGACCTTTGCAACTGAAGGTGGAGGGCAGTGGTAACTCCATCACTTTTTCTTTTGGTTTAAGGGTACTGGAGATACTCTTCAGCCTCTTTTTGTATCCTCATATTTTCCCTTCTTCATACTTTTATTTTCTGTGATGTCCAGAGGACTCTTCTAAACATTCACCTGTATCCTGCAGGAAAAGTGTTGCCTGGTTTAGCTCCATTTAGACAGAATTTAGAACCTCAACTACTCCAGCACAGCTGCCTTTTCAGGGAAGTTACTGACAAACCTGCAAACTTTTGAAGTGGAAAAGAAACCTAGTTCTTCTTTTAATCATCACTGCATTCTACTTTGAAAATGTTTTACATATCTACAGTATGTTGTATGCTTTTGAGTATATCAGATAAAAGTGGACAGTTTTGCGTGTCGAGTTGGGTGCAATTTGGAGGGAGAGACTTCTTTTATGAAAAACATACCACTTGAAGATCAGTTTCATTATTTCTTCTCAGTTCCGAATTTCCTTAGATGTTAAGTGGATATAAATTCTCTTCTAACACATTTTAGGAGTTTCATTGCCATACCGTACAAGTAGCTGTAAATATCAAACTAGTTTCTGTTTAGCTCTACCAGACCCAGTGGTCTGATGTCATCTTTTTCTCTAAAAGTACTTAGAAACGTACTTTCGAGAGTGGGATTTGATCAGTGCAATTCCTGTAGCAGTTTTGTGTAGTTACAGCCAGAGGCCTGAACTGACACCCTTCTGCACCCCTTGGACCACAGAAACACACGTTGCAGAGGTGAGTTGTGCCTTCCTGTGTTTGTAACCCCTGGAAGTTAATGCATGCACAAGCCTTGCTGAGCTGATGCCATTTGTTTGCATACCATTTGCAGCTACCTGAATGACTGGTTATTCTGGTCAGGAGAAAACAGCACTGACATCATGTGATTCTGGCAAAGTGAGCCACACTGGATACTGGCCTTTGAATACCCAAGGGGCTGGCAGCAGTCTCAGGGGTTGGCCGGCAGCCCCATTGAGCTAGCTAGTAATCAGTTGACTGCCGGGCTGGACAAGCTGCCCTACTTTCTCTGACAAGCTCTGTCTAAAAGAATGATGGGCAGCCTGCCACTAGTGCTCTTTAGTGGAGTTACCGAAGATTAACTGTTTAACGGCTCAGCACTGGCAGTGCTTCCCTTTGAAGAATGGATGTCGGAGAGGACATTGTTGAGTATTGAGTAGTGAAGCCACTTCTTTGCCTCACTTGTTGCATATTTTAATCCTAAGCAGCAAGACTTTCTTTTTTTTTTTTTCTCTTCCCCAATGCCCTTCTTGTCAAATTTCAGAGAAGTGTCATAGATTTGTTTTCTTTTGAAGATTCTAAGGTTTGTTTTATTTTTTAATGAAATGCGACATTCTGCTAATTACCCAAACCTTAAGATCCTACACTGTAGAAATCCCTGGAGGAAAGATAGACAAAAGAAAAGTCAACTCTCTGAAAGACTCGGAACATTTGGTATTTATTTATTATGACAGATGTACTCATGTGTATTTCTCCCCATAAAACTTTTGTCCTTTATGAAAGATAGAACGGGATATTCAGTGTAGAGGAAGAATTACATTTGTGGATAGTTTTGAAAACCTGATTGTCATAAACATGAGACTGACTCTTGGCTAACTGAAGTGTAACGAATAAGTCATAATTATAAACAAGAAAGGTTATATTAATGAAAAGTCTGTTTATTGAGTGAGTTGATGGAAATACAGTTATTACACTGTCCCACAAAAGCAAGGAAGTGCTGAAATAAAGACTGTAGGATAGGTATTTTTTCAGCAGGTATTTTGTGTAATATTTTGGTTGATTATGAGACTGTTTCCAAGATAAATTTTTCTTTGAGTCATTAATAATTTAAAACATGCCACTGGCTTTCTTAGATAGAATTCTGAAAAAGAGAGTTTGCTGTATTAATATTGTGATTCACGCGATCTAATCCAAATTCTTATGAAGTCAGTGGAAGTCTTTATGGACATTTCTGTTTCTGAAAATGATGAGAAACATTAAAGCTTATTATTCTGGAAAGTCTTTGTATTCCACCTATTACATGTGTAGACACAATGTCAAATCTGTATGTAGTGTAACCTGGCATACTTTTGCATTAGTTACAATGCAAGTTAGCTGGTTCTATTAGATTTGCTGCATTTGAAAATTATTTTCTATCTATTAAGAAAATGGCAGGCAGAGAAATGCAAAGATAAAATGACATTCTTGAGGACATCTTTAGTTGTTAATAAATTCTTTTGAAACATGCATGTAAAAGGTTTCCATTTAAATATTTTGAAAAATCACATCTGTATATGTTTTACCATCCTACCTTCTGCTATGAATACAATACTCGGTCTTCAATGATTCATAGGAAAATACTCTGAACAGCTCAGCCAGTTAGTGGCAATTTGGAAATACTTTTTCTACTTTGAGACTGTGTGCAACTAATTTATTTTGGTGTTGCTTTCAGAGTTCTTTCTCCTCATGTTTTCTAAAACTTGAGAGTGATTTTATTCTTAGGCCTCTTTTAGTTTTACGTCAGAAGTTCAAATGGCTGCCTGGCAGATAACAGTTGATTGGTTGACTGACTAGTCATTGTAACTAACTTCCATCAACCATCTGCTAAGAAATGAAACTTTCCAAAACCCTGAGATAACTTGCACCCATTGCTATGAGGAGATGCCTTAGCTCTTTCACCTGGAAGCACATATTTTCATCCCACCCAGCGTGCCAGTGAGACACGATTTCCTTGCTTACAAGTGAAAATATAGTAAGAATGTAAAACTGTTTAAATTCCATAAATATTGTAGTCAGTCTTGTGAGTGTCGTTCACTATGAATGAAAAAACAGACAATTCATACAGAGGTAAGGTATATTTATAGCACTTGAGGTATATTCCAAGCATATTAATTTACTCCAGTCTTAGTGATAGCACTGTTGTTAATATACTTCTAGTTGATATCAGTATATTCTTTACTCAGATACTATTTCCTGTGTGATGTAACTTTATGGAAAAAGAGAGAGTATTGTAGAAACTCATGAAGAGTTATTGTATTCTAATTGATATGCTCCTATAGTGCGTTCATCCACAACTCAAAGAAGAGAAATTGACTGTATATTGCAGCATAAATGCTGATTTATGATTCTTATTTTAGTTGTACATTTTTAATTCTTAGCAGATAGCTTTACTTAATTAAAGAAAAAGCCTACAAGTTAATTTCTTTGCCAACGTAATTTTGAAGAATTGTCATTTGAATTCTCTCAGAACCATTCCTTTCTGATTATGATGTAGGTGCCTGTATATCGTGACAGAAACATGTCTTTTATGTCTGCATTTCTCAACCTCTGTTTATAGAAAAATTATGGTAGATCATTGCAGTAAGGTTGTTTCACCCATTTAACTGATTGTACTTATTTCTTCCTTTTCTTTTAGACCATTAAGCCAAAAAATGCAGTGTTTCAGTGGGCTGCTGCTGAATGTGAGCATTCAGAGTGGGTGGGAAAGAAAAGACATTGAAACTGGGAAGTTATATTTAATTTTGCTTATGGACAAATTAATTATTTTATAAATATGCATGTTCATACCCATGATAATGCTAAAAACTGCTGCTGTGGATTGTAGATGTGCAGATACTCTACATTTTGCCGGGGGGGGGGGGGAGGTTACTAGACTAATTTGTGGAGGAATTATCCAGAGTAGCTAATTTTAGTAAAAATTCCGTGACTGCACATATTTGCAGATATTGCAGATAATTCTGCAGTGATTTACAAAGCATCAGTGAGTTTCTGAATGTGACAGTTTATACAGCTTTCAGTTGCTCTATCTCAGTACTTCAGTGTGAAAGACTATTTCAGACATAATTTAAACATTTTCTTGAAAGTTTTCTTTCTCCAGTTTTTATTGAACAGTGAGCTGTATAAAATAAATTCCCATGCACTAGAAGTATGTTGTAAGGTCTTTGACTGATACAGAATAATTGCTTTGTTGATTGTATATCCGTGCATGATAAGATATGCATAAGTAGAAATCTGGTACAGAAGTATAAATAATACTTATCTTTAAGCCAGCATCTGTCATCTGCTTCAGCAGACAGTGTTTTCTTTCATTCCTGCACAAAAAGAGCTAAGAGATTTATGGAGCAGCTTTGTTTGTGCTCTGTGATGCTTAATCAATTTTTATTAAGTTCTAAATTAAAACTTGGCTTTCATCATGGTCTTTTTTTTTCTCCCAGTAGACATATTTGATGTATAGAACAGGAGGACGGCTCATGACAGCCACAAAGTTTATGCAAAGGTGGGAGGGCTTCAGTCCTGAACTCCTGAACACCTTGTTTTTACAAGGGACTGTTCTCAGTCATTTTTCAGAGGCTACGTTGGTATTTCCGTGTTCAGACTGTGACATTCATGACTACAACTAAACCAGAACAAACTTGAAGGTATTAAAATCTTTAGACTCTCTTTTCTGTGTAATTATTATTTATCTTTGCAAGAAATCTCTAAAATAATTTTATTCTTATTAATTTGTAGATGGTATGTACAGTTCTGTTAATCAAGCTGTGTTTAAAGATGGCTTTTCAACTTCACGGCACTTTAAAACATTAGCTAATCCACATTATACACTGAGATATGTAAATAAGTAACATTATCTCCATTTTACAGATGAAGAAATTAAGGCAGAAGAGCTAAGTTACTTAGTCAAGGTTACATCTCTTCAAAAAGGCAGAATATAGACAACAGGAGTGCTTGAGTTCTCTGCTCAAATCACATCTCTTTCTAACTACAATATTATATAATAGACACCATATACAAAACCTTATTTTCAAAGTTTAATACATGAAATAAATGAGTCATCTGAGATACAGAAGCATGCCTCAAAATTTGTTACTGTGAGAAAAGTTAATCAGAGCATTGGGGAATTCAGTTGGGATGATGTGAATTTTTTTACCCCGAGTCAGGCCAGTGTTCATCCTCATTTCACACAAGAAGGCTTCTGTTTGAACAATGCTAAGAGCCAAGCACAAATAAAAGGTAAAAAGACAGAATTAAAATTATACATGCATTTATTTCTTCTAAAAAATAAATGCCCTAGAGTGCTTTAAATAAAAAAAAAAAAAGGAAAATAAATATATGGAACCTGAGGTCAGAATGGACATTTGATCTGGTGGTTTGATCTCAGTGTAACCAAGTAGCAGTTCTTCTTGTCCTTTGCAACTCGCATTTGGTTAATCCCATTTCCAGAAAGCTATCCAGCCTTGGAGAGAGGTATCCATTGCTTCCCTTAGCAGTTTGTTCCAAACTGTACTTGCTGTTGCTAAATTGAGGTTGTTTAGCCTCACTGTGTAGTTCTTGTTATGCCATTCATGATTAAATTGACAAGCTTTTTTAGCCCTGTTGTTTGCTCCCTGCAAAGGTGCTTACACACTCTAATCAGGACAGTTTTTTCCTTCTTTCTGAAGAAATCTCTTATTGTAGGACTTACTCTATAATCTCTGAGTAACGTTTATGTCTCAATACTTCACTAAAATATGAAGACAGAATGGTGCTTCTGCTGCTTTCCTTGTCATAAAACTAAAACTGGTTTTGTCCTATGCTGTGGCTGGAAGCTTGTATGGAGTTTTTAATCCTTAAAGCCTTTCAGATTTACAGGGTTTGGACATATAGACCTCCATTCTTGTTTGTCTTGTCTAACAACTTGTGGGGAAAAAAAAAACTGAAGAGGACCCATCTTTCCAGTATATCCAAAGAGTTCTTGATAGATAATAAAGAAATTTCTACTTAGGTGTCTTTAAGGAAGTTCAAAAAATAGCAGCACAAAAAGAAGTATTTTTGTTTAGCATAAGACCTCTGCTTTCAGATACACACAGATCCTGGTACACGCCAGGCTGACTTAGAGATTGTATTATCCTCACTCTGCTGAGTAGTTAAACACTAACTACAAGGTTTGCTGGAAAGTGAATCTTTCAGTCCCCAAAGCTGCTTGAAAAGACTCCTTCCAATTTATGCATATTCCTTGTAAGAAATGTGGCAGGCAGTAAATTCCAATCAATGTGCCTGAATGAATTATTTCCCTTTGGTGGGATGTGGTAAAAAATCTGATAAATAATTTTGGTGATAACTACAGAAAGTGGAATACAGACTCCAAAGTTTTTATAGCTCAACTGCTAATCAAAGAGATGACAGGTATTTCTCTTTGAGTCTTTTTGCTTCCTTTATCCACACAAAACACTGTTATCTGTCCTGAACACATTACTTCAGTGTCCAGTGTAGCAGCAGCAGCAGCATAGAAAAAAATCATGGAGCTGAGAAATTGGAAGAGCTTAGAAAGGAAGACAAATAAAGCAAAGTGTCACTGAAATTTTAAAATGAAATGAGGATGTGGACATGACATACAAGTGCGCTTTCATGATACAGCGCAACTGTCTTTGTAGCTGCCTAGGTATCTGCTGTACTGCTGTTCAACAATGTTCTCTTTTTCCCAACATGGAATACAATACACATCTAGTAAATTTGTGTCCATTTCATGTGGAGTACATTTAGAATAGATGAGCTGAGTCTTTGGAGCCATTGCCAAATGAGGTGGTGATGATGGTTAGAGGGGTTTGGAATTGAGGAGTGCGTGTGACAGGAACACAGCACATACTGTATCATGCCTTTGACCATGGTGCCTTAGACACACTGCCAAGTGTTTTTAACAAGATAGTGCTGTTACTGCACTTTACTTTTAACTTTCCTGTTGCACAGAGTATATTTCCTTTTTAATTTTATAAACTGTGCTCTCCGTAGTTTTTGTACCGCTGTAAACAGTTCTGACTATTGATATGTTGGCAAAGTATGATATAGTTTCTTGTTATATGCCTCTATACACTCTATACTCAGTTTTGGCAGTGTGGCTGGTTCAGTTCCCTAAATATATAGTAAAGCCTCAGATGACAAATAGCATTTTACTGGTAGATATTAGGAGAAAAAAAAGGGGGGAGGGGGCAGTATTTGTATCTTTCAAATGAACAAGAAGACAATTATCAATATGATAGTCAATAATATATGTAAGGAAGTACCTTAATGATAGATCATCTAGTACTAAGAAAAACAATAATTTAATCTTGTTGCTTATTATAGAAAGAAACTGAGTCTTCTTTTTCATAAAATGCAAAACCTGGTGATTTTAAAATCTAGTAAATGTTACTGAAATCTAAAATGGAATACTAATTTTAATCCATGATGTATTCACGTATATATGCATATATACGCCGAAACATCATCTTCTCAAAAGGACAACAGTGACATTATTTTTACAGTTGGCAATGGTCATATAAAGCTGAATTGTCATCATTGAGTCTATGGTACAAAATGACTTCTGAAGATGTAAAAACTACAGTAATACATTTCAGTGTTATTAAAGATAGTATAACATATTTCAGCCCAACTCTTTTCTTCCTCTTTTAGTCTGTTATTAATGCTGTTCTATAATGGATCTTGTAACTGAGGTGTCCATTTGAGATAAAAGTTGCCCCTGCCTGAATGAGGTAGCTGTCCTGTATCTGACGGTGGTACGTAATGATTGTGCAGGATCTTTGGTTTGACCCTGGTGACTGTCAGTCACCACAGGCACCTTTGAGAAGGTAACACTGTATTAACTAGGAATGCTCACAACCAGAGAGGCGTGTCAGGTTCCAGCTTGAGGCACTTCTGAGACTCTGAGCTTTGGAAATAATGAGTATCTCTAACTTCAGTATTAAATCTCTTCCTCCATTCACCTTAAAGGCAGCTGTATATCTATGGTGGAGAAAATGATTTCTAGTGGTATAAACCAATAGCAAACTTTTCAATACCTTTACTTGTAAAGGATTTTTTAAATGCTGTGATATTTTCCCAGTAGCACACCACATCAGCATGCAATAGTGCAGCTCTTGTAACTGTAATTTGGTTGTCCACATCATAAAAAATATTGTAGGCTCGTCAGAAAAGCAGGACCAAACCTGTGTGATGTGGTTTTGGCAACCCTTCAGCTGTTTCTTCATGCTTATGCTTTTTGTGAAAAGGTATCTATTAACCTTAAAAAGAAAGCTAACTGGTAAGTGAAAATGTACTTGTCGTGGCTTGGCTACCTTAGTTACTATTGTGAATAACCTTCCTACGTTTGTGTTTACAAGAGTGGTTTTCCACTCAGGAGAGTTACTGAGTCACCTTCTCAGCCTGCGCACCTTCTCCCTTTTTTCCCCTGCAACAGCCGTGGCTTTGAAACAGCAGCTCAGTGCTGGGCCATCATAGCAGTAGAAAAACTGATCACCACGACTGATTTCCTGCTGGTGGGTAAATGTTATTGCAGAGCTGGAGGTTAGGAAATGAAAAGTTAAGGACCAGATCTCTCTTGAGCAAAAAGCACTTATCTGAACAGTCTGCAGTGTTTATCTGCTGCTTTTCATGGTGTGGGGTTTTTTTTTCCTTCTTCTGGTAAAAGAGTGTAGAATAGGTACTGAGTTCCAAAGCACTGACTCATGGGGCCACAATGAAGCATTAGGATACAGCCATTTCCTACCTTTGTTTGAAATCAACCAAGTAGCCCTGGCGGATGCGGGCCCTGGGTTGCAGGACTTGGTGGAAGGAAATGCTTCTGTGCTTTATGGAGTACGGAGTGCTATTCAGCAATCACGTTGTGCATCGCATGCAGCAGGCCTTGTGTAAAAGGCTTTGCTTATATGCTGTAGCCACCTCAGCCACTTCCAAGGTTACTAATGTGCACTTCAGGAAAAGTACTTGCCAGGTAGTTAAAAGCATGTGGTGCATTGCAAGAGCACTGTTTACTTGCACCATATCTTTCTGATCCTGCTTTACAGGTGTAAATATCACCAACACTTCTTTCAGTTGAAGAAATATTATGGCAAGATGAAATTGAGCACACAAAAAAAGTATTTGTCCTGCTTCAAGTGATGTCACAGGTTCTGAATTGAAAATAGGTAGTACGAGCTTGGTCTCCTATTTTTCTGCTCTGATCACACAACTCCACTTAAATTTGGGTGTCATATACAGCCTATTTGTATTTAGTGAGACTGAATGCCTTAAAAGAAACAACTCCCAGGGTAAGTAAAGCAATGAAGCACTAAAACAAGCAATAGAAGGACTATAAGAAAAACAATGACAATTGGAAACTTACGTGGTTGTTGTGTATTTGGTTTTAGCCTTGAGATTCATTGAGAGTCTTTACAGTATTTTTTTCTGGGTTCTCCTATAAATGTCTCTTACAACCTTACATTTATGAACACTAGATAGAATTTTAAATTTTTTTTTTTTAACTTCCATTAGTCTGTATGGCTTTTCCATGGTGATTCCATGTTCATCTCAGAGGCAAATATTATTTGTTCCTTATCTTTCTCTTCTTCAATAGTGCCTTATTGGCATCTGCAATCAGTGTTAGTGAACACATTAGTAAAACCAACAAAACAACAAAGGAAAAAGTATAATCCTGGAAACTCTCCAAAGAAGGGTTAGGAAATGATGTACGGACAAATGCTCCTGTTTGGAACAAAATTGAAAACGATCCCTGGTTCATGTGTTTGTCTGTGTGTGTGTTTTTCGTTTTTGTTAAGCCAAAATTAAACACGGTAGAGTTCACTGTTTGCTAATCACCATGTGTTTACTTTCCCTTCCAAAACTGTAGTTGCCAACCAATACATTTCCTACCCAGTGCTATGAATCTGTCCAAATAAACATGGGAAGTAGTAAAACAATGACACTATATGAAAATACATCCTCATTCATTAAACAGAGTCCAAAAATTTTTGTGGAATTTAGCAGTAACAGGGAAATGTGCATCTTATGGGCTCTCCAGCATATGAAAAAATAATAACATTACATGAATGATGTTCTCAAGAAAAACACTTACGTTGTTGACTTACAGAGATGAACATTGATTCTTCGGTATTATGTTCCCTCTGTTATCCCTGTGGACTGGTACATTTTAGGAATATACAGTTTTATGTTAATTAACAACGTAAGCATCTTGCAGAGAACAAATAATCAATTCTAACTACCATGTCAATCATAAAAAATTACCACTGTGTCCTTCAAAGTGAATTTTAGAAGAGCTTCTTTCGCAGATCACAGAAGCAACAGCAGAAATGTTAGGTGCAAAATTAGGTCATGTCTTTTGTTTGTATGACCAAATAATGTTGGGAGAAACAGTCTTATGTGTGTGACAGAAAAGAAGCTATAACAAACAGCTGTCAATCTCTTCCCACCTCCCGAATTAAATTCATTTACAATACTCTGGTCTGAGGCAGAACTTCTGCTGATGTCAGCAGATGGTTCACAAGAAAGTCAAAAGTAGCATTAAGCCTTGATATTGGCTATGGCTGAGCTGGAGAATGTGAGACATCTTCTTCCAGCACATCATGCTCTGTTACACACATAGGGTAGAAAATAAAGAGCTATGCAAAATACATGGAAGCATACTGTGATATGAAGATTGACAATCCTAGCTCCTCAAGAGCATACTGGTTAATACATTTTAGGTCTCATCCAAAAGAAGAGACTTTCAGGTTTCTGTATGAATCATCTACACTGCTGACTGCTGTGGTTCCCTGTCCAGAGGGTGGGATGAAACTACATATAACCAGCAGTGAACCTCAGGGGAAAGTACAGTGTGTGCAAAATTTCACGGAGACCAATGCTTATAAAGACCGTTGTTCTTGAGATGCAGTCCTGAAATGGCAGGACATTCATCCCTGGGGATGCTCCTTGGTTGTCCTTGGCAGCAAGTCAAGCAACTGACTCTTTCTTCCAGCAAACCACTTATTCCCTGTAGATATGATTTTCTGAACCCTGTCCAAAGCATGATACATTTAAGAGTCCATGCTTAAATCTTAAGACTTGCCGTACAAGGTGATGGCCTGGGACTGTCTGATGGAGCAGTAGTAACAGCTACAGCAGCTACTCTGCATCTGTGGTATTTTTTAAGTGCCTATCCCAGCGGCAATTATCCCTTTCATTGATATTTCCTTTGCTCTTTTAATTTTATTTGTTACTGTTTATGAGCTTGAATGCTATGAGAAATGTTTCTGTTACATTTGGGAGCAGATCCTTTACAGTGAGGCATGGTGCACAGATGTCCTGTTATTCAGCCATGCAAGCTGAAACAAAATCAGCAAGAGATTCAAAATTCTTACAGTCCTCTGTGACTGGGAGGTTCTGGCTTTAAAGTAAGTTGGAAAATTACCCCTGGGATGCCTAGGAGTTAACTAGTTCACTATTAATCATAAAGGACAGGGCTAGGAGAAACACTTGCCTGAGCCATGCTTAGGGCCTCTTTACCTTCACCTAGCTGATACGTTCCTTGGAAAGTGAATTGTGTTTGACTGAGGTTTCAGATTTGAATAATCAGATTGGTACACAAAATGCAACTTGCTGAATAGTATTTTGATTGTATAATTTAGAAAATAAGGTAAACAGAGTACTCCTGTCAGCTGGAAAGCACTGGGCTTTATCACATGGTCAACAGTCTTTCATTTCTTGCAAGACAATTTTAAGATAATCAAAAAAGGTTAGGTGTTGTTTGACTGCCTACCCCTCCAACCATAAATCAGCTGAACAATAAAGAGAATATGTCATTTCCATCTCTGCTGAATGGGCTGTGCAGAGAGGGGGTGTCTGAGAGTGTGTGAGGACAGCAGAAGCATCAGGACAGCACGCGATTCCTCTTGGAGATTTACTATAGATTTAAAGCAATTTTTATTCATGTTATAAATTACAATTTTCCATTATATGAAGTAAAATTCTGATGTCAAGATAACTGTGAACAAAATATTGAAGACATTTGATAAAAAACATGCAGTTCCCCAAAGCTGCTCCTTAGCCAGCCTGCTTCTATTGTATTTGAAAAATCTGTAGAAATTACACTTGGGATCAAAATTTAATTATACTGGACACTGTGCAAAACCAGCTCAGACATAATATCTGCCCTAAGGAGTTTATGCTCTACTTAAAGGCTTGATGCCAGGAGAGGGTGTAGCAAGCAGTGAGAACAAGGAAGAGGTGGTAGCTCTAGGAACTGTGACTATCCTGTGTTGCTAGATAAACACTACTCAGTGTCAGCATCATTCAATAAGGTTAAGACGCAAACAAAAACACTGGTGCATTTGGTAATCTTGGCTAGTCATCTGTCTTGTGACAGGCTTGGTGAATATATGAGATAGATCTACTGTCAGCTTTATTTCTCAGATTTTATTATACTGGCTTGTGGGCAGGAAGGTTTGGGCCTTGACTTATTAACTCCTTGTTTGACAGCGGGCTGTTGATGTGCCCGCTTCCACAAAGAGGCAACACTGATATGTATCTTTAGAACATTCATTTCCAAAACAAGTTTGTTTTGTCTGAAGTTAGTAGTTTAGGGTTTTCTTCTTCCCTTGGATTTCTGATAAACTGAGAAATACTTTCTCCATGTAAACATTTCAGTCTGGGAGTCTGGAGAAGTGGGAGTCAACTAAGAAGCACGTGTAGTTTGTCTGAAGCAGATAAACCACTTTTGTGGGTACAGGATGCTGTACTCTTTACTTGTTTTGACTATCTCCTTTTCTTCGGCTCATTTGTCAGGTGAAGGAGGCAGACTCTGCTGGCAGAGCATGAGCAGATAGTCAAATGCATTCTCAGAGCTCATAGAAACTGAATTGAACACCTGCTTAAATGTCCTGAGCAGGGAGGCATGGCATGTAATCAGAGGAGTCCTTAAACAGAGGTCACTATTTATGTGTGGAAGTGTGTAAAATGGTAAGATAGAGTTATATACTATGACCACCAGAATTTTATCATATTGGATAGGATCAGTGGTCCAGGATCTTACTGCCTGGCGCAGCACCCTATGTTTGACAGCTTTCAGTGGAATGTGCAAGAAAATGATAAGAATTGACATTTACAGAATAAGCTGCCCATAGGGCAAGTAGCTTTCTAAGCTCAGGCAATTAGCAGGTTTCTTTTGCCTCTTAGTAGGAGTTTATATACATTGTCTGCAGTGAGCAAGCAGTTTAGTTTGCTGAGTAAGAGTTTTAACTTGGCTGCAGGAAACTTTGTGTTGTGCTGCTGCTGTCAGAGCTTGTACTTTGCTGGTCTGTCTGCCACTCATAGGTAAAGTTTCAGTGGAAAAGAGCAAGCTGAAAAAGCACCAAGCAGAAACGCAAGATGTAATTTAGTGAGACATCAACAGTAAAATCTATATAATTTACCCCTTTTTGGGCTGCTTTTTAAGTCTTTAGGGAAAAATATGCTTCTTGTTATTGATGCAGTGACGTATGTGTATTACAAAGCAACACAGCATGTGTTTATTGAAGGATGTTATGTTTGTTATATATTTTAGGGATGTATAAGATACATTCTGTACACATTCTAATCCTTGGGTTTGTAATACTAATCAGTAAACGGGACTAACATCTTCATACTTAATGCTCTTCTTATCAGAGGTCTCACTAAAATGCACATCTCAAACATGCCTGTTTCCACAAACATACTCTGGTTTGGCAAAGGGAGTGTTATGTTATTCCTTTGGGAAAACATGTAGCAGTGCTAAGTGTCTCCTGAATACAAAGGCTTTCCTGAAATTTAGACTAAATATTAAATTTTTAGGTTTTTTTCTTAGACTTTTAGATTGCTTATACTATGTTGTGTGATGAGCCCTGTGTTTTCACTATTTGAACACTTTAAATGTCTGCTGACTGTCATTAATTGGCCTTTCAATTCCACAGCTGCTGTCCAGGTCCTAAGACCAAAACTTTCAGACTGATTGTAACTGACATTAAAATTTATAACTATACCAGTCTTAATGTAAAACATTTTTCAAGGCCAAGAAGAAAATACATTTCTGGTTATCCACAGAATTCTAAAGCTGGTAATTGTCGGGTGTTTTGGGGGGAAAATGGTAAAATGCAGAGTTAAACAAGTGACCAGTTCTTATGTTGAACTGAATATTCAGTGTTGCTGGATCCTTAATCCCTAAACAGATGGTTTACCACAGTATCATTGTAGGCCAGAAGTACCTCTTGTATGAAAAAATGCAGTCATGCAGAAACAGTACAAACACTTGCCTATTGACTTGCCTACTGCTTGTTGCTGCTCCTTCTTTTCTCTTTATTCCTCCTTTTCTCATTCCATTTTTTTTTTTTTTTTTTTTTTAGATAGGGTGCAGTGTTAGTTTAACTTTTATGCCCGTAATACCTTTACCTTTATACCTTTTGCACTTTACCAAGGATTTCTGTTTTACTTCTAGATTAAATTAATACGGTGAATATGATGGACCTCAAAGGCCTTCACTATGAACTGCTTATGAACTCATTTTCAAATAGAACTGCTTTGTTATTACCAGAGGAGGCTTCTTTGGCTTCACATAGCTTTTCACATCATGGCATTTCAAATTCCTTAAGTCCTGTAACACTATATTTCGTGAACAAGAGAGAGGATAAAATAGAGAGATTTTAGTTCCTGCTTTTCTTAACCCATTTTTGTTTTGGGTAGAGAAAGAAAGGGGTTTTGTTACTCAAAGCGAAAGATCTGGCAGCTTGTAAAGTATTCCTTTTTATATGAGGGAGATTAAGTTGGCATTTTATGCAATTTCTCTAGTATGCACCTTTGCAGTCTTGTCATAAGGCATATAATTACTACATTTCACCATCAGCAATCATTCTTAAGTTAAAACCTACTATAAACCTCTCATTAGCAAAAATAAGACAATAGAAGTAGGACGTACACCTTCAAAAAGAGAACCAACTGTTAAGGGAGTTAATCTTTTCATTGCACAATAGATAAGGAATAAATAATTTTCACTTAGGGCTTTTCTTTTACATGCAATCAAAATAGTTTGTGGTAACAGATCTGGTGCCAGAGGTTTCGTAAACACAGGGTTTTATTCAGATAGGGTTGATCTTCCTTCTGTGCTGCATTCAAATAAGGTAATTTCTTTTTAAGTGTGTAAGGCTGGGTCACATCCTCCTTGCAGCCTTGCTGCACAATGTGGGCAGATTTTGAAGCCGCTTGTATTACAGAGGGTGGATAGTCACCACAGGGAGCTCTGCACTACATATTCACAAGCTCAGCTAGGATAAAGACTGTTTTCTGGATAAGGAAAAGAGTGTGTCCAGACCACATTTTGTCAAAAATACTTTGACCTGAAGTATAGCCTTAGGACATGAGGCTGACACTGGCCCTGACAGTGGTTGTTGGCAAGTGTGAGATTATTTCCTGCCAAGCAGAGACCTGTTGCGTCTTCCAATCTTACCTCCTATGCAAAAAAGATATTCTCTTCCTATCCAGATCCTTCAAGCCAAAAAAGCTAACAAACCAGATTTTTTTTCTTTTCTTTTCAGTGCCTTCCTAAGTTATCATGGAAGCCTGAAAATTTTTCAGTGTTTCGTCTTCCAGTTTGAATTCACTGAAAATTAAAATATACCTAAGATACCCTCCGTGTCATGCCAACATTTGAAGTGGCATTTTCCTGTGGAAGGCCTATTGTGGGATCATTGGCACTTGTGTTCGGTACCAGCGTGTAATAGGCTGCTATACCCAGTTGATGAAGTTGCAGTTTTAAAACTTTTAAAAGTTTTAAAAGAGAGATCAGAGAGGAAGGTAGAAAAGGAAGGGAGGGAAGGAAAGGTGGAGGAAGGGAGAAAGAGATTTCAGATCCAACAGTGAAAGAAAGATGTGATGACCGAGCTGTGTTCCTGACTAGTGCACCATTGCATATAATTAAGACTGTGCCATGCAAATTTTGCTTCTGGGGTCACTGCATGAGATTTATCTCCAGAAAGTGTTTTATCTTGCCATTGGATTTCCCTCAAAATTTGTGTTCAGTGTGTGCAAAGTGGAGGAAGGTCAGCTAAGTCTCTTGTCAGTGTGCTGGCACAGTAGTGTCAGCAGGAGAAAAAAGTGATGAGTAGAATAAAAATAGGTTCAGATGAGATTTTCAAAACTGGGTATTGATCTCGACAGTAAAACTATGGGAATGCAGCCTGGGCAGCAGAGAATGCTTTTCAGAACCCTGCTTTTGTGCCAGAAGATGAGCAGGCTAAGAATGCCTGAATATTCAGAAAGGAAGTTTTCTGAATAAGAAGACCCAGTGTTGCACAGCTGCTTTGCAGGGTTTACGTACATGGCTCACAGTAGAAGTACACAAGCAAACAAGTTTTAGGTAATTTTTCAAAACTTTTAAGTGCCAGAGACAGTTTGATGTATATAAACCCACTTCATTTCAAAATCACAATTAGCAGAAAAATAATGTTCTGCTGTTCTAGTAGGGTACCAAAAGTTTAGCCAGGCTGAATTCCAACCCCAAAATAATTAAAACTATTAAACAAGTTTGGGGTTTTTTTTTTTCTTTTTTTTTTTAGATTGTTACCGATAGGATTAAACCATGGCAAACTAATTTCTAAGAAACCTTCACTTGTATAATATCAATTATAATAATGATGAAAGATTCTAAATAAATTAGTTCTTCCAGAAAACATCCACTAAAAGTTAAACTGAGAGCCAAACCACAAGCTCTTTTTTGCCTCTTTGAAAGATTTAGATGTCAGATGGAATGCTTTCCAAAACAAGGATGTGCTTGAGGGGAAAAAGAAGAAAAGTAATCTTGTTAACCAAAATAAGTAGAATTCAAAATTACTTTTGGAGCTTTCCCTTTGCTATTGAGAAAAAACAATAGCAGGGGAAATGTGCTTAAACTAAAAGTCAGTTTAGATGTAAAATACACTTGCCATTGCAGGGTCCATTTCAGTTTTGCAGTAGGAATCTTCTCTGAAGTTGCCTAATAGTGTTCTTCCAAGGTTAACATGACTTGCTACTTCTATTAGGACTTTTAGGGAAAAGAGTGCACATAAAGTTAGTTCCTTCAGGTGTGTGTGGTACACATCACAGAGTCATGAAGCACTTTACACAGAGAAATATGAAATAAACCCAACAACACTCCACTACTGACTTTTCTTCAGGCTTTTTCAGCCTAATTACTGTAACCAGTACCACATGCAAATATCACTTCATCATAATGGGCAACCTTTGTTCTGAGGTCCAATTAGACTACAGCTTGTACAGAAATCAAATTGCATGGTCACCGGTTAAGTGGCTTACTGCTTTTCCACAAGGTTTAAATCCCCAACTGTTACATAAACCAGCATCAACTTGCCTGCTAAATGTGGGCACTTATATTTGGGATTCATACAAAATCTGGAAAGCAGTTATTTCTTACACCATATTTATGAATAATGACAAGACACTGCCAGCTGGTGTGTGTAAAGTTGTCTAGACCAATCTAAGAGCAGTATGTTTTTGCATCTCTTCTTATGGCAGCATTGAGGGCCAACGAGGCAGACTGGATAATTTTCCAGTGACTGCTAAATGACCTCAAGCTCTAGTAGAAGTAATGCCTACAAACTATGCAGCTTTGGCTGCTGTGAAAGAAATATTAAAAAAAAAAAAAAAAGAAATATTTGGAAGGGTATCAGCCCTTATGCTTTAGGACAAATGCTGTCTGAGAGAAAAAGGAAATTTTCTACCTAGGTATAATATTTAATAATTTTGCAAAGTGGAAGTTTTCAATCATCATCAGAAGTGCATAGTCCTGATCACTGTTTGAAATACGATTGTGAGTTAACATTTGGAGATGCAACCCAGTGGGATAGGCAGTTGTTTCTGCAGTGCATTCTGCAGTGTTCCCAAGTAAAAGACTGCAGGTAGCCATTTACTAAGTTTATTTTTCTTTATAAAACACATTTACTGACATCTTTTGACATACATTTCTTTTGTATCTTCTGTACACACTGAATTGTAGATGGCTACACAGGTGTAGGTCATTGCTTGTTTCCCCCCCGCCCCGTACTGTTTTGTTAGAACAGAGCTGTCCTGCAATAAACATCTAATGCAGAAGCTCATTGTAGTAAGGGTAAAAACTCTAATCAAACACACTGGATTCTGAAAGGGGTGATGTGGGGATTTAGAAAAGAAAGGAAAAAAATGAGGGGTAGGATGAAGAAAAATGTTTTTGGAAAGGGGAAGTTTTTCACAGGGGAAAAAAGTAAGAGACTAGCAGAGGAACCATAAAGGAAAGTTTGTTTTACTGGGAGAGACCTTATTTTTTCCATAAGAGATAATATGTTTTCACTTGGCATAGACAACAACTCCATCTACAGAAGGGGAGACACCAGCTTACACCAGGATCACAACAAATTACTTTTGACTCCTTAATTCTTCTCAATAACAATGACCTGTAGATTTATTGGAAATATCATAGAATCATAGAATAGTTAG
>NW_009923659.1:0-797 GCF_000696875.1 Nestor notabilis
GGTTTATGTATTATTATTATTATTTTGAAAGAGCAGTGTCTTTATGGCCTATGAAATTTTTCCCCATCGCTTTCGTAATTAAAAAGAATATATAATATATTTAGTACGTATTTAACCACTTCAAGTAAATTCCATTTTTATTCAGCGATCCGCAATTTAATTTCTAAAGGTGGCGGTGGGGGAACATCTCATCTTGCTCGCTTTTAAATCTATCTCAATTGCAAACAACAGCAACCGGAAAAGTAGTCGCTCCCGTGCTCCCCACCGGAGGGGAAGGCGGAGGAAGCCCCCGCTTTACGTCAGGATATTCGTGCAATTCTCCTCCAACACCCCTTTTTTTTATGTCTTTGGAATGATTTAGGAATTTAAGAGCCACAGGCATGTACAACCCCTGGAAGGCGGTGCGGGTCTCTCCGTGCTCGGAACCCGGCTAGTGCCCGGTCCCTGTTGTGTGTCCGGGACCCGGAGCTCAGTACTGGGATCCCCCCCGGGAAAAGGCAAAACCGAGCTGGGGAAACGGAGATAAAAATTCCCTTCTCCGACCTGCGAGCCGGAGGGCAAGGGGAGTATTTCCTGCGCCCTAAATAGCTTTTAAACCGCGCTGTATCGCAGTTAAATGAATATCCCTAACAAGCGTAAAGACAAGTAGTTTTTCTCCTGCCATAAACATATTGCATCTCCTGTGTAATGATATGCAAACCAGGAGCGAACGAGACATTTCCATTGTAGCTGTCACTCAGCGGAGGGGGAAGCACATGTACATTTGAACTTCAGAGATACGGGCTGGAGTAAACAGG
>NW_009923659.1:916-1251 GCF_000696875.1 Nestor notabilis
GTTTGGTGGGTGTGGGGGAGATCCCCCCCCCCCCCATCTCCCCCCAAGAAAAAGAAAATCACCCTTTAGCTGCGTGGGAAACACGCGTCAGCCTCGGAAGCGAGTGGGAAAACCACGAGGTGGTTGAAGGTGCTGCAGAATTAACGGAGCCGAGGCAAAGCCCGGGGCGGGGGGCACAGCCCTGGGGTGCCCAGGCACCGGGGTGACCCTGGGGATGGACGCTCTCTGGAAAGAGGGTAAAAGCCCCCGTTAGTACAAGAAGGGTGCAGACCGGGAGCAGGCGGAGGAGGAAGTCGGGCCCTCGGCACCCCGGCCCGGCCGAGAGCATCCTCACC
>NW_009923660.1:0-329 GCF_000696875.1 Nestor notabilis
CCCGGCACCCCCGAAGCACAGCGGGTGTTCTGCCTTGGGAAGGGGTTAAAGTTGTACTAGGTGACACAGGAAGTAAAGACAACTCGTTTCGGCTAAGTAAGCTAGGAGATGAGAGCGCACGGGGGGGTGCGTAGGGAGTGGTGAGGGAAATGCCTAAAGGGGGCTTAACAGAAGTCTGGGGAGGGACTTTTTACAGCGGCCTGTAGTGACAGGATGAAGGGTAATGGCTTTAAGATGAAGCAGGGAAGTTCTTCATGGTGAGGGTGGTGAGGCACTGGGACAGGTTGCCCAGAAAAGTTGTGGATTGTAGAATCAGCTAGGTTGGGAAA
>NW_009923660.1:347-5901 GCF_000696875.1 Nestor notabilis
TACCACCACTAAGCCATGTCACTAAGGGTCTTGCCTACGCCTTTTTTGAACACTTCCAGGGACCGTGAGTCCATCACTTCCCTGGGGAGCTTGTGCCAATACCTGAGCACCCTCTCGGTGAAGAAATTTTTCCTAATCTAAACTTCCCCTGGTTCAGTTTGAGGCCCCATCACTGGCAGGCTTCAAGGCCAGGTATCCCTGGCAGTGTTCAAGGCCAGGTTGGACAGAGCCTTGGGTGACATGGTCTAGTGGAAGGTGTCCCTGCCCATGGAACTAGATGGTCTTTAAGGTCCCTTCCAATGCAAACCATCTTGTGCAGGCATGTGTGGCCCAAACTGGCTGCAGCAGGGAATCTGCATCCAACTTGTTGCCACAGTAAAGCTGTGGCAATGTGTAGTAAGTGTCCCCATAACATACAGTCAAGCACATAATAAATGCAGCAGGCTTTTTGACTGAAAGCTATTACTGTACAAAATCAACATTGCAGATACTAAGTGCACTAAAAGCTCATGTCATGGTTCAAGCCCAGCCAGCAAGCTGGAACCACGCAGTCGCTCGCTCACTCCCCCCCTTTTCCTTCCTCCCCCCGCTCCCGGAGGGATGGGGAGGAGAATCGAAGGAATGTAACTCCCACGAGTTGAGATAACAGCTCTCCAGTAACTAAGGTATAATACAAACCACTACTGCTACCAATAATAATGATAAGAGGAATAACAAGGGGAGAGGACACAACCGCTCACCCCCCGCCGACCGATACCCAGCCCGACCCGAGCAGCGATCTGGCCTTCCGGGTAACTCCCCCCAGTTTCTATACTGGGCATGACGTGCTGTGGTATGGAATACCCCTTTGGCCAGTTTGGGTCAGGTGTCCTGCCTCTGCTTCCTCCTGGCTTCCCCTCCTCTCTGGCAAAGCATGAGACTGAGAAAGTCCTTGGTCAGAGTAAACATTACTGAGCAACAACTAAAAACATCGGTGTTACCGGCGTTGTTCCCAGGCTGAAAGTCAAAACCACAGCACTGCACCAGCTACTAAGAAGGAGAAAAAATGACTGCTGTAGCTGAACCCAGGACAGCTCACCAATTTATAGATGTAAGCAATTAATTGTAAACAGATTGAAATATTTTGAGCAAAGGCACACATGTTGTTATTTCAGTATTCCTTGAGGAACTAATGCTTGGGAATAAAATGTGAAGTTTTTGCTGATGAAAGCAGTTGATAGCGAATTGAGAAAGAGAGACCACACGATGAGGGTTATCTAGATCACACTGTGCACAATAATCTTTTTAGCTCCTTGGAAATCAGGCTTAAGCAATTACAGTACTGGGTGTTTCCTTTTCCATTCATCCTTTCCACCTCAAGGGACTTTTGAACATGCTGGCCCACTTAGTCATATTTGCAAATATGTATGAATCTTGGAAGGTTTAATTTGTACAACTTTGGAGAAAAAAAAAGCAGTTACACATGAGAGAAGAAAAAGGTAAAGCAGAGGTGTTGCACAGCTGGCCAGCCAGCTCAGGATTGTATTTACTGCTTGGTTAATAAGCTCAGCTCCAGCTTTGGGCTTGTGCATTTCTTGCACAGAGAGTGTATCACAGCATCCTAGGGAGCGGCTGGGGCCTTGGGTTATTGCTGTAGGTAGAATTACACAGCAAAGACACAAAACTGCCAGAAAGAATGTTTGATGAGGTTCATTGCTTACAGAGGAGCTTGTCAATATGAACAATTCCAAGGTCTTATTTCTAGGCCAAAAGCATGAAGTCATGCAGAATTAGGGTTATTCTGCCAGCAATTCATGCTTGAGTAGTAATAGACAATTAATGTTCCCACCTGTTGCACCTTCCTCTGCTGGAAGTTACCACTCCCATCTGGTAGAAATAACAAGAATGAACATGTCCGTTCCTCAACTTCCAGGGGTGGAGAAGATAAACATATGCTGAATTTCATGGTCGTTTGAGTTAATACTCAGTTTGTGAACTAGAATATTTCCAGAGCAGATACGCTGCCAATTTTGCTGACTATCCTTCATGGGCAATAACCTCTTCTAGGAGAGAGGGGCAGGGAGTGAGGGACAGTGATCTGCATCCAGCACGAATTGCCAGAGCTTGGGAGGCAAGATGGGACAGCCAGTCTGTGTCAGTTAAGTACAATACTGACATTTTCATGGACAAGTTTAAGGGGACACTCGGTCATATTCTGCAAGAATTTACATGGACAGAATATTCTGAGGGTATATCATTATGAGGGTAGATCATTAATGTAACAGACAAAGATATCACGAGATCCAATGACTACAAGCTAAAGGTAGACAAGTTCAGGCCAGACCAAAGGTTTGACACTCAAGGCTATCAAACCATTGCACAATTTCCCTGGAGGTGTGTTAGTTTAGCCATCCCATGAAGAATTTGAATCAAAACTAAGAATACATATTAAAAATGGCCGTGCTGAGTCAAATCAGAGGCTCTTCTAGACTGATGCTGTGTTTCTGGAAGTGGCCACTGAGGAGAGGGAGCTCGATGGGACGAGATGGGGATCCCAGCAGTTGTTGGACTCATTTCCATTCCCTCTGGGATGTTATGTCAGGTCATCTCTTTTTTGGACAACACCACTGAGCAGCACCCACATCTTCCCAAAGCTGAAGAGTCCACACCTGGTGTGTCCTTGGAGAAAAGCTAATACAAAACTTGGTATCCATCTTTATGTCTTTTCAATTTATACCATGTAATTTAAGCAGAAGTTTTAGTCTTGATGCAAAACTCGGTGACAATTTCTGCCCTGTTCTATACAGAAGATCCCATCAGTGATGCCTCTGGTTTCTTTTAGCCCAGAAATTACTGAACAAAATTTGGTTGCAGCAGAGTTGATAACAAAACATTGACTTCAATCGATTATTGCGCTCTCTAATCCTGAATCCAAAGCAGTAACTTGAAACTGATTAACGTGCTGGTGCCCTACCAGCATGGCCCTGTTTCAGAGAGGTTAGGAAAAGAAATGGGGAGAAAAAGCATCAGAGAAGTAACTGAAGTACAGCATTTACCATGTCTCCACCATATCAAGCACAACATTGCACATCCTTTTCCTGGTAAATCTATCTTTCCTGAAGACTCCGCTGCAGGTAATAAACCTACTGGTTATCTTTGTATCACATTTATGGGAGAAATCCATCATCAGCAATTTTCTCAATGATGAGCAAGATTTTGCCTTCAGCAGAATCCATCAGCTGAGTACCAGTGTGTCAATGTAAGCATGACACTGTATAAATAAGTACGTAAATAATAAAGATGTATATATTCACAGAGGCGTGGAGGCCGTTTAATAGAAAGAGAAAAGGAACCAGCATGTTCTTCAGAAATGTAAGTCCATGGACAAATTAAGATTGAAAAAATACATATTTTTTAAAAAGGAGAAGAGTGGTGTGGCTGTATTTGCAGCAGTGCATACCACAGGATGTTTACACTGAAGATTAGATTAACTGATGCCATTTGATGATTTAACAAGGCAGTTAGGAAAAAGAAGCTGGAGGGAGAATAACAGTAGCCAGAAGTTGAAGAGATTTCTTCAGCGTACAGGAAGTATGGCAACCTTTTTGGTTCTCATTATGGTTGATTCTGCCTGCAAGGTGGTTTTGTTCATGAAGAAGACTTTAAAACACATATTGTCACACCAAAATGGTGCTGACAGTATACAGAGGAGAGGTGGAAAATGAGCTGGCAAATGTTACCACTCTTGTGTGATAGAAGATCACCTGCGAATTTGGGTATTTATGCAATCATTGCTTTATCTGTGTCTTTCTTTTTGTTGCTGTTCTTGATACAAATTTCGGCATTTTTTCAACCATTAGAGAAATATGTGCAAAAAGCATAGCCCCTTTGAAATGAAAATAAACTGTTTTAAATCATGTTGCTTTCAAGCACTTGTGATGTTTGAGGAAGGTGTAGCATGACAATGAGTATTGAGCAAACCTAAGGCATCGTAAGTACTGAAGTGGTAAGAGGATTTTTCTTCCTTTACTGAAATAAACTGTAATTCTTCCCAGTTATCGGCAGGTGGCAATATCATGACCATAAAAGTCTCGGTTTTTTAAGTGGGGAACAGTTAGACTTGAGGAAGTGATGTATCCCTGTGCTGCAATCGTTCCAGGAAACAGTTATATTACAGTCCCAGCAAGGTTCAGATTTCCCTCTAACTTCGTCTTTTGTGTAAAGAGCTATAGCCAGTATTGAAAATATTAAACGTTAAGCCTTCAGGTTTTCATGTAAATTGTATCATTTAACTCTCTTTTTTTTTTTTCTCCTTTTTTTTTAAAAAAAAAAGAAAAAAAAGAACTTGGTTTCTCAAGAATTCATGATGAAGAACCTTTTTTTGTCTCTCTTACTTGTCTCTGTGCTGTTTATGATCAGCTTCTCAGAAGTGCAGGGAAGGAAATGGAAAGGTGAAGGTACAACACAAAACCTGGAAAGTATTGTAATTGGAAGATGCTATGACTATATTAGAATTGTGAATCCTGCTGTGGGGTAAGTTTCCCTTATTTCTGTATTATTTTTTATGTTCTCATTGTTAATCAGAAGCCTAATGTTTCACTTCTAGCCATGAACGTGATCCTGTTGAAGCCAACATGAATGTAACTGGAAACAAAAAATGAACTTTGATAGATGTCATATTAATAAAAGTAGTGTAACTAAAGTAAGATTTTTAATCTTCCAGTTTTTTATTTCACATTTCTTACCTGCCTAGTGTCACAGTGTTCTGTAAGGAGAACACACAGAAACAATGGGGACTGTATTTCTTAAGTACCAAATCTGACAGTGCTCCTGGGAAGACCAGCGTTATTTGCATGCCTTGTATGTCAGTCAGGTCATGTAAGAAGGAAGCACCACGCTTCATAGCTATCCTGCAGTACTGAAAGAGACTATTTAGCTCATCCACCTTAAAAATCATGTAGTAATCAACTGCTGAAGTATGATTACAGATGAGCTTTCATTGTCTGTGTTAATTACACAGAACTGGAGATAAGTGACACACTTTGCTAAAATGACCACTTTTTCTGTCTTTCCTTAGCAATGTTTGGGCTTTGATAAAAAGGAAAATACTACTAAAGACAGTCTCCTGGAGTTCAGTTCTTTTTTCTGCCGCTTAGTTTTATCCTGATAGTTTGAAGAGGTATTTGCAGAGGTGGCCTCGGTGAGTTCCTGCAGCACTCAAGCATTGTCTTAAACAGGATTAGATTACATTGCATGACATCAGCAAATATCACCTCCTTCCCCCAATCTCCCATTTTCAGTTCCTGCTGCAAAAGAGGAAGATAAAGGACTGAAGATAGGTTAATGGGCTTTTAACAAAGGCAAACCAACATGTTTCTTCCTAATAACACTGTTTAACTTACCAGAAGCATTTTGGTTCAGTTCCCCATGAAAGAATAAGTCATCCTAATGCAAATAACTCGGTACTAAAATTTCAGTTGAAGAATTAGAGCAATTTTATAAACACATTACAGTGGAAGGTGCCAGTGAACTTTAACTATAGAGTTCCACATACCTACAATATAATATATATAAT
>NW_009923661.1:0-19488 GCF_000696875.1 Nestor notabilis
GTCCCCACGCACCGCCTGAGGAGGGCGGTGGGGGCAGGCGTGAGGGCACGGCGTGAGGTTCGGTGTTGGGGACTCTGGTGAGGTGAAGGGTTCGTGAAAGGTTTCGCTGATCCTTTAGGGTAGAGGCGGGAAGCCAGCTGCAGGCACACACGTCCCCGCCTTCACTCGGTGCTGTGAAGACTGGTCCGCTTAGGTTGTGGTGAATGTGAGACTTCTGTTCCTCACCTTTGCTGTGGAAAGGCCTTCCCTGCCTTCGCGGCCCAGTGTAATGGTGGCTTGTTACCAGGCAGTTGTAAGTCCTCCTCATGCACAGCTCTCCTGCTTACCTCCTGCTGGAGATGTATTTCGCCAGGCACCCGGAAACGTGTTAGTGTGGGACACAACAGCACTGCAATCTGAGGAGTTGATATTTGGGTCTGCAGGTGCTCTGCCTATCCTGAGAAAATCAACACCCTAGAAATGCTGGAGTAAGAGACAGTAATTGCATTTGTGTCTTTCTTTTAGCCATTTGAAACGTTTTAGGCTCAGGTCCTCAAAGGGCATGTGTATGGTTTTCCTTTGGGTTCACACTAACACAAAACCACCTGCTATTTTAAGAAGGCATTTTTGCAAATCTTTGACATAAAATGGCACCATGCAGTTGAAATCTTGCTTCTTAACTCTGTCTATGTAGAGCAGCGAGGTCCAATCTCTGCAGGGCCTGGGGGTGTTTGTGCTGTACAAATACATGGTAATAAAGAGCTGTCCAGGGCATATGCAGACATCTTAAATGCTATTTACGCAGCTACATTAAACAGACAATAGAAATAACAACCTTCTGTTCTAAGCCACAGGCCTGTGGAGCTTAAATGGGAATGTACATTAGCCGATGCTTATGTCATCTTTGCTCTATGTCAGCTACTGCTAATAGAAGATAATAAGTTACAAACATATGAGTAAGACTGATTTCTTCCAGCAGAGGACGGTGGGACACATGAGCGTTTGACAGTATCTTGCAACCTTTATACCCTCTTGTCTTCCCACGCTCAAATATATTTGAACTGAGTGGTTCAAAGTCATGTAGAAGATAATTTATCCAACTAAGAAAATGTTTTATAATGGTTTTTACATAGCACTAATTCTTAATATATTTATAATTTAAATGAGTTAAATTAGCGCAAAGTTCTTTATAAGAGGAGCTAGTTGAAAGATAATTTCAGCAGACACTGATCTACAGTTACTTGTACAATATAGCTTAGTTTAATTAGCTTGTCATATTCCTGTTCTTGGGGAATATCCTCCCGTGTACATCAAAGTGTGACTAAGACAAAATTCCTTTCCAGTAAAGAAGAACTAGCCACAGGCCACCTTGGACATGTTGAGAAGAATGAAAGAACATTTGAGTGGCCCTTTTCCTTCTCTCCTGTTGAGGACCTCTTCACATACGAGCTAACCTGATAAAAAGCCTGTATAGCAGTCTTCAAGCCAATGGAATAGGTAAGAGTTTTGGAAAACTCTGGTATGAAGAAAACCCCATTGTCTTCTGGATTTAGTGGGGGCCCATGCAATGGATTGTAACAAAGAATGTGTTTCAGGATGAAGCTTCAGTATATGATTGTTATTTTGGCAATAGTTTTATTCCTTTAACAATTGTCCTCGACGAACCCTGGATTTAATTATCATTTGGTACTTTGTAGGGATTGAGAGATCATTTCAACCCAGCTATGAGGATAGGCTCAGAATATAGCACTAAAATGTTTTTACTGGTATAAAAATGATAAGTTTTGGATTATTCTACTTTCTTTTAAGTCCGTTATCCTGATGTAATAGAAGATTTCATAAATAATCACTAAGAAGTTAAAACCTCATGAATATTAAAATCATGTTACTTAAAGCCTTACTCTGCCTTGATTGCACAGACTTCTGCCCTTTGTGCATATTATTTAAAAGGAGTAGACAACACAGTGGGCTTGAAATTCACTTTCAGCATCCCAAACTGGAACATCTTTTAGCTGTATGGGTGTTGTCTTACATAGAGAGGAGGATTGGAAAGTGCCATTGTTCATGATTTAAATTGTCTCAGTGCTATTTTAATTCCTTTCCCAGGAAAAAAAAAAAACAAAAAACAAACAAAAAAACCCCAAACCATTAGAAAGACCTTTTTCTTTGCAGCCCTGTGCCAATAACCAAGTAGGTAATAAATGAAAGCTCATGCATCCATATACAGGAAGCTGATCAATCACAGACAAGCAGAGAATAATTGCCTTTCCCAGCAGCTTACTTTGATGTAGGAAAGGCTACATATTTGTTCCTTATGTACCCTGGGCAGCAGCCTCTATTTTGCAGTATGTTTATAGATCATGCTGTGGTCTGGAATAGGAAAAGATCTCCAGCACTGCTTAAAGATTTGTATGATGATAGTTCAGTTCTAACTATGTAGATTTCTGTCTTAGAGAGGGTAGACCCAGGGAGCAGTTTGCTGAGTCCGAGTTTCTTATTACTGTAGGAATTTAACCAATGCCTGAGAGGAAATTGGAATTTTATAGAAGACAAAAACCAAACAGCACATAATTTAAGCCACAAACATGCAGTCTGTCCATTTATTTGAAAGAAGATCTGCTTGAATTTCAGTTTATAGGGTCTGAGCTCTAAACTCTGCTTTCTTGCAAGCCATGTTTAGCATGCATACTTAATCCTTTTGTGGACTGTGAGATCTCCTTTTGGTATAGCAGGGTATGGGTTATTCAGACTGGGGTGTTAGATACCTCAGGCTGCCTGCAGTGTCTTATTTCAGCATGTGAAATAAGCAACAAGCAAGAACCTCTGTTAGATCTTGAAGCAGAGGGTGTGGCTTTTAGAAGAGTAGATCTGTAGTCTGCCAAATAATCAGACATTGTCCTACAAGCAAAAGTAATGAAGAGGATTGTTAAGTTTAAGTTTGGAAGCAAACTGTGGCAAGGGATGTTTTCAAAATTTTAGGTCCCTAAGATCACTGGTGTACTTTGAAAGACTTTTTTTTTCTCTACAGGTATAAAGTGAATTTTGTTTTTTTTTCTGCAACTTATAAGGGCAATGATTTTCAGTCTGGACTACTGATTCAGTTTGTCTGTCTACCAGTAGGGGAGATGGCCAATACAAAAAAATGTACCTGATATCACAGATTGGAAAAGGATATTGCTCTTGACCACAGAGACAGTATTTAGAGAGCTAATAGAGCTGCCTTGTATGAGCTGCTGAGCATGTATGCATATACAATGCAGCGACAGATTGGGTAATATGAAGGCTCTCATGGTTTGAGGGGTCTTGTATTAAAGTGTGTTAATGTACAAAATGGCATCAATGTCTATTGACAGGCAGGTAGTGCCATTTTATTTCATGAAAGTGTTATTACTCATGAATCGAAGGTAAGTGCTAGAGTTGCCTAGAAAAAACTACTACAATAAATATGTATGCACAAGCAATTTCAGTAAACATTAACAGAAATAAAATGTAACACAGAGATACTGATGTTGCTCTAGAAGGTGAATTCACTTTTCCTTGGAGGCTGAGTTGTGGCGGAAGAACCTGTATCTTTCGTTCAGCCATGAGAAACCCTTATACTACGGCTCTTGCGTACTGGTTTTCACATGGCATGTCTTGCCTGGGGATGCTGCAGTGAGTAAGTGACTGCACCTGTGATTTGAATCAGGTGTTGGCCGTCTTGAAAACTAGCACTTGCGTACATTGAACCTCCTTATGTCTCAGGACACTGGGTTAGCTGATAGCAAAGTGGTTACTGGAATTATTGTAGCTGAGGAGCTTTATAGCCCATTCCTTATAGACAAAGGTAGTCTTAGTCTCAGGGAGAGCAGCACCACTAACCTTGTCTTATGGTGAGTACTACTGATAATCCTTATTAAATTAAACTCTTAATTTTCCAGTGTGAAGTTCTGCTATTATAGGCATAAGTGTTTTTCCTAGTATGTCACTGCTATCTTGGTGTCGTATCTTGACTAAATTACTAGAAAATTGACATTATGAGCCTTTGCTACCTGTGGTATGATTTCCAGCCACCCAGGGATTAATTTCTTTTAGTTGGAAATCAGTATGACTTTCTTCTAGGGTGATCACTCCTTTTGGTTTGGACCTGTTATACAATGTTTTCTAAATGCTTGAGTTGTAATTCAAAATGATATCAGGTTTATATTTAGGTACAGTTCAGTTTATAGGGAACATGTTTTGATGGTGGTTTTTGTAGTGTGTTTTTCAAGCAATAGGAACCGCATTTGGAAACAGCAGAGACTAAGTGGAAGTGTCTATATTGGAGAAATGTCTGCAAACTTACTGTGTGAATCCAATGTATACTGTCTGTGAGGGAGAATGCAGAAGAAAGTGATTGATAATATTTCAGCTGATCTGAGATTTGCTAGTATATTATGTCTAATTGTTTTGGCATCTGCAAGAAAGCCTTTAAAATGTCCCCCTAAGCCTTTGTTTTTCACTTTACTCCATACAGTGAAGAACAAGGAAGGATAGAGAAAGCATGTAGAAGTGAGACTAATTTGTTCTGGTGTTTTATTACTTTCTGCATTGCATTTTTGTGTATTCTAATATTTCTGTTTACAATTTTCAATTGAAATTTCAAAGAGCTGAGGCTTGTTACTTCCTAAATTAAGAGCCACAACTCTTGTTTCAGGCTATCTATGACTTACATGAAGTCAAGGATATAAAATTTCAGCAGCATATGGTTTCACATAACCAGTACTCTAACAAGAACTTTCTCTCTTGACCCCAGGACAAGAGAAAGAACTAAATGCTGTCGTACAAAGTACAAGACTAAATCCTAGTTTTTTGCTTCTGAAGGTGGCCTGCCACAGTCTTAATGCTTGTCCAAGTATCTACTTCTAGGCAAGCTATACCTTCCAAACTGCACTTGAGGTATATATTGTCTTTATCCTTTTAAATTGTTTATGGCTTCAGTTTTATAAACCCATTTGTAGGATTCCAGCTGACAGCCCAACCCCAGGAAAAAATAGACACAAATATCTCTGCTAAATTTTTTAAAGAAGAAAAGGTTCAGTTGAACAGTTAAATTAGGAGCACGCATCAAAGTGTGTTCCCTGACTAAGAGATGGTATTAATGATCAGCAAAACGTTCAATTATTATTGACTTCTCTGTCACGAATAAAGTGAAGGAATTGTTTGAAAGAGTTGTCAAGTGACATAAATGCTTGGAGTTAACCAGTTATAATAATGACATTAGTTTAGTCTATAATTAATTTTTTAATCAAAACCAATCTAAAGATAGTCTCAAGTGTTAAATCCTGTCAAGGTGCTGCTTTTCAGAGAGGGATTTCTGAAAAATGTGAGATTACTTGTGGGTTGAAGCCAATTTGAAGAGGTTATATTTAAAGGTGCTTCAAGGGGCTGCCTTTATTGTTCTTAGCACTAAAGGCTGTTTTTAATTGTCTGAAGCAGTAAGACTGTGAACTAAAACTGTTGACCATATGGAACTTTGTGATTAATTAGTGCACTAAAAGCACAACAGAAATGTAAATGAAGGAAAATACTGCAGATAATGCTCAAGGTTCCAGATTCTGAAGTGAGACAGCCCTGTCTCACCTTTTTTTCTTTGCAACAACACAGACTTTTGGTTTGCTTGTTTAGGATTGATTTATAAGGGGTTATTTATTTTCAGGGCTTTTTGTGTATTCCTTGCCTTCAAATGTATCTCTCTATACATTGCATTATACATCACCCATGTGAGCTTGAAGAACACAGGTTGAAACTCTTATCCTGCTGGGTATCATGTCTTTACTCTGGGATGGTTTTTTTTACTTGCTAGTTGCACTGCTGAGCTCATCTTCCTGCAGTGCCTGGGGCATTTGAAGCAAAACCTGGTTTATGTTCTGTTTTGTTTTTTTAAATAAGTGATAAAATGTGGTGTGATGGGTGTTTGGTTTTTGTCGTCATCATGTGTTGTGTGTCCCCCTTCTTTTCCCCCATATTGTATTTATGCCATACCTATGTGTTTGGTAACTTCATTTATGGTGAAATAAAAAGGTAAACATTTCTTCCTCCCGAGAATGAAAAGAAGATGGCAATGCCCATGCAATTATTCATCCATCTTGCTGTTTAAATAATACTTATTCCTGTATGAACACCAAAGCGACATACTGAAGTGATGAGTGAAATGCAGACGAAAGTAAGCACTGCTAGTTAGTAGATTAGATGGAGGGATGCTGTTAGTTGAGTTGGTTTGGTTTATTTACCCCTATAGAGTCAGAAAGACTTACTGCTTTTCAATCCTGGTTATGGTTTCTCTATCGACCTGGTAAAGATAGTTAATGTGTTAGTGACAGGCATTAACTAAGAGCTTGTGAGCAGAGCCATATTGTGATAAGCTGGAGAAATGACTGCTTTTGGGTACAAAACAGGGCAGAATGCACAGAAGCAGCACAAACGTATTTCCTGTTTTGTTTCTTGTGTATCTAGTGTTCTGACGGAGAGGACTGCTTACAAAGTTGAATTGAATATTTCATGTTGTGTCATTTGTTCTGTCCTCGGGCTTTCTGTGGCACCATCAGTTTATGCTGACTGGTGTGAACTGCTGCCCACCAGTAGCAGCAGCTTATGTCACATAGGCTGCTGACTAACCAGAATCTTTTTGTTTTGAATTTGTGACCTGGTTGCTCATGGGATAACTTGGCTGCATTGAAGACTCTTGGGGTGATGTTTTGTACATATTATACCACATATTATATCACAGAGCTTCTATTTCATGGAATCGTAGAATGGTTAGGGTTTTTCCAACCATTGGTATTTTCCAATTTAGTCTTTGGAAAAAGTGTGAATAATTGTGCTATCTTGTGGTAAATAGCTGTATTAAAGCCATATGCCAATGTATAAAATACATCGATAGTAGAATACCTCTTTTACTATTATTTTAAAGGTAAGGAGAAGAGCTAAGTGCTGTGTTTTGGGGGGAGTTGTGTTCTTTGTGGGGATTTTTGTGTACTTGTTTGTTTGTTGTTGTTGTTTTTTAACATCATCTCAGATTAGATAGAGTTCTTCCATTGTGGAAGTGAAATTCTCTCTGTAGAAACTTTTATTAACCAATCCATCAGTAACTGCTTTGGGACTGATGTGCTTCAGCTTCAGTAACTGATTACATCATCTCAGATTAGATGGAATTCTTCCATTATGGAAGTGAAATTCTCTCTTTAGAAACTTTTATTAACTGATCAGTCAGTAACTGCTTTGGGACTGAGGTGCTTCAGTAACTGATTAGTAAATTGCAGTCTGAAGCCAGAATGTAAGAGGTGTTGTGTGCTTTGCACATATTGGGGCAATGGCTCATTAAGTTTTAATAAATTGGATAATCTTTGAAGTTTATATTTCCTCTTTGCCTTGTATAGTATAGTAACACGTGCAAGGAATTCGGTACAAGCCAGCAGCAGCACAGTATGTTTTGACTGTGTCAGAAGGCTGCTTCTACAGGCCTTGCTCAAACAAAGCTCTCTGGAGACTTTAGTAGGAGTTTGGGATTGATCCCAAAATTGCTGCTGGAGCAAAACCAAAAGAAGTAGCATGTGTTAGGTAATTGCAGTAACACCTTTGCCTAAGGGACTTGATATACACCTTTCTAGCTTTACCATATGCCTTTTTCTTTCTTCTCTAAGTATTAGCATTAATAGTATGGTAGCACAGCTTTCTGTCTGCTCTAGTAGTATTTTCTCTCTCCTGGTGCTTACTGTACTGGCCTAGGTAGTGGTAATGGTATATTAATGCATTGCTGGCTTCTGTTCTAACAATACTTTTGATCTCTCTCTTCTGTCTTTTTCTGCTACTGTGTAGATTAATGCAATATGTGATTGCCTAGGAAGCTTTTTTTTATTCAGGGTAGCTTTGGTATGAGGAGAAGTGATATTCTACCAAGTCACTAGACAGTTCATGTGTTTTCAGTGACTGCACAGAAGAACCTTTCTGCTAGGCCAGTATGCAGAAGTGACTGTATTGGAAGGCTCTGTGATGTACCTGGCCTCAGTGGGACACTTTGGATTACTGCTGCCTGTGTTACTGAGAGGGAAATACAATGAGGCACTATTTTGAGTAGATACACACCTGCCTTATGCATGGCTGAGAGAAATACATCTGTGTATCAAGAGATTTTGTTTTTCCAATTATGATCTGCTATCTCATGACACTAGGTAGGAACTAATTCGGGGACCATTTTATTACTGCTATATGAGTCGTGCAATGCTTACTATTTCTTTTAGGTCCTGAGAGGGAGAGACTTAACTTCCTCTGAGTCCTCTTCCCCAAAGCGTGTCTGTTCTTTTCTTACAATGTTCTGAAATGTGGAATTAAGCATTAATTGGAAAAAACACTACACAAAACAAATGGACAGAAATCAAAATAAGTATCACTACTGGCACTCTTTCAGTGACTGGAAAACACAAAGGACAAGAACGGTACAATAAGCTGTGCTCTGAAAGGTGCAGGTCTGGACATACTGTATTGTAAGTATGTGTATGTAGTGTTTGGTAATGGAGAGTAGCTTCTACCTTCAATGAAAAGGGGTAAACTACCTTCCATGGTAGTTTCTGTGCAAATTCTGATCCTTTGTAATTACACAGTCTTGCTTGTGCTCATGTTTACTTGGTCTTTCCCAATCATTAAATGCCTCCTAGTATCCTGATGTTTCATTTTAAAATCCATTTTTACTGTTATACACAGAAAGCAGAACATATGTTTAATTAGGATGATTTTACTCTAACTTAAGAAGAAAGAATGAGAAAATTTCCGTGAAAAATGGAGGCTGTGTATCTGCTAACCTTTTCAGAACCGAAGACAAAAATGAATAGGTTGTCTCCTTGTACCAAAGAGTGCTTCAAAGATTTGAAAATGCATCATAGTAACATAGTAAATAAGCAGCACATTATGAATATATCTTTCAAAGGCCAGGGAGTAGCTTAAATACTCTTTTAAACTGTGGTTGATATAAAACATTTCCAGTTGGATCGTGTATAGAGTAATTACTTTTGACAAGTTAATTTTGCAAGTGTCCAATTAAGCTATTCATTCATAGCTTATCTCTTCACAGCGTGGCTGTATTCACTTGGATGTTCAGGCTTAAATTTCTATTACACATTTAAGTATGGATCCAAATCCATGTGATGCGAATTCATTGAGTTCAGAGTCTGAACCCCCCAGTCCAGATCACAAGACTGGCTTAAATCAAGAGGGGGGTGAGATTTTCTTAGTATTTTATCTTTTTCTTCTTTTTTTTTTTTTTTTTTAGTGGTAGTAAGTATTTGTTAATTACTTGGCTTGTATTTTTTTTTAAGCTATTAAGATTCATATTCTCAGTTTCTCTTTGAATTCACTTTAACAATCTAAAATCAAATTTAAGGGTGTAGCTCCTCCTGTAGCTCCTCCCAGACTTCCAAAGCTGGGACTTTAGATTGGATACCAAATATCAAAATGTACCTTTGAGTTAGAAGATCTAGAACTACCAACTCTTATAAATGTTATAAAGTAAATATAAAGCGAGTGTGGAGTATTACATCTTTGAGATCCCTGAATGGCACTAGGTATTTTCACCTGATAATGGAAGCTGTTGATTCACTACGGTTGATTGAAGTGGAAATAAACCAAGCCAGGGGCATACTGTGATTATTCAAAAGGTTCAAGGGCATCTGTAACCTGCTTCAATCAGTCAGGTGTTTGTTTAGGAATGAACTAATATTGTGCATTAGAGATGGACTTCGGCCTCTCAAAGCTTTTTAAAAAAGAACTTTAAAAAATCAGTATCCAGTGCATATTTTCTGAGTGAGCAGAGCAGGATTAGGGAACTGCTGCACCATTAATCAAGCCAGTGATTATACCAAACTGAAAACTCGAGGGACCAAACTTACTAGGCCCTAGGCAGGTAATTTACATGATCTGCCCTGGTATTAGTGAGGTGAATTCAACACGATATGTAACAGTGATGGTAGCTAGTGTTTCCTCACTGTCATCTATCCTGTTTTTCCCTTGCAGAGAAATGTCTAGTAGTGGAAATGGGACCACGTCAGAGCATTAGCTGAACTTTCATGATTCTTTGCTGCTGGCAGAGAAGTTAGTAAGTTGCAGTTCTAAATCCTTTCTCTGAGGCGAGAGGGAGAGAAGCATGTTCATCACAGACATGACAGAAAATCTAAACTAATGCTTTCTTCTCCCCTCCCCACCTTTCCACCCCCCAATTGAGGCAGACATTGATTTAGGCACACACAGACACCCCTGTCTTCTGATTAAATTCAGATGGGCACTCACACACTGACTCAGGTACCTACATGGCTCTTTCCAATCAGGACTTAAGTATTTCTGAGTTCTTTCCAATCCTTTGGCTGTTTTGAAATTTAAGCTGTAAATGGATCTTGACAGCAGGTTTTGCACAGGGATCTAGATATCAGGCTGTTTCATACTACACACATATTTGGATTAATTTCATATCTATTCTGCAACTCTCACATTGATGACTGTTTGAATGCAACAAAAGCCTAGCTTTCTCTTGCATGGCTGAAAGTCACCAAGATGAAAGGATGGGAAGGCCAGGCTAGAACAGCATATGTTGGGAAAGAAAATTGGAAGTTTTGAACATGACTTGGATTTCCAGGATTGACAGGTGAGCCCAGCAGATTGATCACCAAGTTTCATCAGTGCTACCCAGCAATACGTCTGTAAGCAGCAGTGATTCTTCTTCCCAGATTCTGTGAGTCTGACTTTCTCAGAGTCTTTGCACTCTGTAGAGGACCCTCCACTATAACTTGCCAAGTAGCTCAGAATGCCAAGAAACCCCATCTCCCCTAGGACTTCAGAGTTTATGTCCACCCTATGCACTGCTATTTAAGTACCGCTGACCTAGGCTTCCTAAGCATGGCTTGTCTAATACTATATATCTACCTACTTATAAAACCAAACCAAAAAAATCTGACCTTCAGTATTTGTCCACTGGGCTATTTCTCTGAGATTAATTTTGTAAGAGATAGCTGAAAATCACTTTATATGTTGGCTTTCATATCCAACTGTAGAAATATCTAGAGGATAATAGTAATGTAAATCTTCCACCCAGATATTACAGCATTGTCTCTCCTCTTTTTCAGCACAGTTACAATAGGTCTGGGTTCAAGTTCACATTGTTCCCTCTTGCATCATTGCTTGTATGTGAGAAAATAACTGCAAAAAACACTGTGTTCCAGGGTATGCCTCTGTTGACTGCTGTTTTAGTGCAGATAATGTGATAACTGCTGACCACTAATACAAACACGTACCAGTTTTGGTATAAATACCCATAGCTGAGGCAAGAAAGCTTCCCTAAACTTCATTCTGATAACAACAAAGTAGCAAACAAACTCCTGTGGCCTGAGTTTTAGTGACAATAGCATTAATGATGCAAAAGTAGTCTATTTTGGAGGGACTTCGAAATAACATTACACCTATGAGGATTTTCCAGGTAAGAAGCGTGTTCAGGCAGCACAGTTGTGAGCAGTTTGTCCTACAGTTGGTGTGAGAAAGCTAAAGAGGTGGCTAAGTTTTTGGATAAAGAAATTAAGGTGCATTCCTTTGAGTGTTGGCAGTGCAGGACTTCAGAAAAACTGGTTAAGTACCATTGCATTAAGATGTAATTTAAAACCAACCTGATGCTCTTCTGAGTTATAATGGAAGTTAAATTGATTCTCAGCAGTTCTGTATGTTAGCAAAGTGCAGAAGTGGCTGAATATTTTCTTCCTGTAATCAGAGGCAGCAAACAGAATTGTGGTGCAGTTGAAGCTTGGTTTTCATCACTGCTAGTTTAAATCAAACCTTGGTGGAATGAGGAGGATGTCATTACAGCCATATGAAATGATTGTAGTCTAGGCTGGTATCCAGTCCGGAAGGTCTGCTCATTGGGTAGAGAATTTTCTGAATGGGCTGCACCTGCTCTGCTGCCTGGTAGTAACCGGGTGAATGCAGTACCTGATGTCCTATGGCTTGGGCTGCGTCCTGCTTGGACCACTGATTTGCCACAGCAATTATTACAGCTGTAATACAGTAACTGTGTATTGCATGATTTTGATGTCTAGATTCAAAGATGTTTTAACCTTCAGTTTCAGAGTTTGTTCGTGTATTTCATAAATACACGATCAGTAAAATTTAGTACTTGTATTTTCTATCTTATGCCATTGCACTAGTATTTAATCTTCATTCCATTTGTTATATATTCATTAGTATAAGCAAACATTGGGGCTGGATTCATTGTCTGTGTAATGAAAAGTGCAGGAAAAAATGCTCTCTAGGGTATTTAAGTGAGGAGGTAGTCTAGTTTGCATACTAGGACAATTCAGGCTAGCCAAACAGTGACTGACAACCCATTTGACTAGTTTGAAATGGAGATGGAGGGGCAAATACAGTCAGCAGAGGAAATGTGGTTTATTGAAATGTCTGTTTGGGCCTTTGGAATGTTCCTTAGGAAAAGGGAAATGAGTGTCCTATCTGTTCTTCCCTTCTTATGCAAGATGGAAGTAAATGGCCTTTTACAGTCCGACCCAATCCGAATATCGTCACCAAGTAAGTGTCTACTAGGGTGACAGAGGCATTGTCACCTCTATTATCGGGTCTTGGGATAGGCAACTTTTGCTGTATCTGCTGTTTTCTCCACCTGTATGCCAGATGTACCCTATTTCTCCAGCAGCAGAGAATGCGACACGTCTGTGCTTCTGTGTGTTGGCAGAAGCCGTAACAGAGTGTAGGGTTGTGCTAATGTGTTGGACTGTGGAAAGGGCTGGCTGAGATATGGTCATGGTTTTGCCATCCTGTCTAGGATTCCAGTTGTGCTGCTTCTACATTTGCTTCAGCAGTAGGGCAAACTGTTCATCTATTTTGTGCTTTGACACAGGCATGTGAAACTAATCATAGAATCATAGAATAGTTAGGGTTGGAAGGGACCTTAAGATCATCTAGGCATCATCTAGATCATCGTCTAATGGCACACTCATGCTTTCAATTCAGTGAGATTGAGGTGTAAATTACTACTCATGAATACGTTGTTTGACTCTCTCTTTCACAAATGTAGATGAAGTTCCAGATGTTGATAATAGTTTTTGTGTTGAATTGTTACCTTGTTCCACAATTAATCTCAAGGACAGAGGAACAAATATTTTGGGTCAAACCTTTCAGTCTTCTCTAACCTGGGTAATTCCTCAATTGCTCAAATAGTCCCATACAATTTCATACTTACAGAGACTATTTACTCAAATGGATACATATATCTTAAGCTTTTTTAAAATTATATTTTAATGTAGCAAGATTTAAAGATAAAATAAGCATAAGCAGCAATCCAACTATACTATTGATTAACTTGCCATGTTTGTCTGTATAGTTGCATGAGATTTTGCAGTGTTCATCCTGTTGGAGCCTGTAGGCATCCTGTTTGTTGTTGGTTCTTACTGGAAGATAAAATAAGAAAGCTAAGAGTTTAATCAGTGCAGTGGTGAACAGCTATTTCTATAAAGAGAGAGACCCTCAGAGACTCCTTGCCAGTGTGCTACGCTTCAAATAAAATTATTATTTATTACCCTTTTTCCCATCTGCCCCCACACTTTATTAATACTACTGTGCTACCCATTAATATATCTTTTCATCACATCCCTCTTCTCTACCACCCCCTCCTTCAGCAAATAAATACTAGATTTGCTAAATTATGTGTAAGGGATGAAAAAATTTTAAACGGTTTGAGAAGGGAATTGGGTTCTGTTTGGTGTGCTATGATTTGTTTGGTAAATGAACACAGAGAAGGATAGGGCATGCAAATATTGCAGTGTTCTTGCTTTGACACCTTTTAAATTTCTCTTAATTTCCTTTATTTCAGTTCCTAAGCACAATTAGTATGTGCATGTATGTGTCAGGTGCAAGATGATGTGTATGTCTTCCTAGAATTTACAAGCTTTTCTAATTTTTTGGAAGAGAAAAATGAAGCACAGTACATTGGAGAAGTTGACAACTTTGATGTATTGCTTCTCAGCTGCAGTAATGTGTAGCTTTGGTTTAGCAAGAATATTCCCAGGCCTTTTCCAGCCCTCAAGAAGCCTTACAGTGGATTGTACTTCCTAAGTTATTACTTTTATTCATTAGACTACTTTTTCCCCCCCCTCACAAATTCAGGTATTTTCTATAGGACTTTTATCCAATAGAAATTCTTTTTCAGCTAATATTAGCCATTGGTTTTGAGTCCTCAAGCCTGGCAGTTCTGCTTGCAACAGCTTTCAGTGAGTGGATGAACATTTGCGCTGTCCTAGGCCATAAAGTGGAAATGGACTAAAATGGGGAGCAGTTACATGCTACAAAACAATTTGGAAAGGAGAGTATGCAAAGAACCCAAGAATATTCTTGGATCAGGAGAAATCATCTATGTCTGGGCCTGTACTGTGATGGTATTCCTCACAGGTGTTTGTCTAACCTGTCCTCGAGGACCACCAGCAAGCAGTAGATATTTTATACGTCATGATCTTCACTAAAGCAAAACTATTTACTACAGATCTCTCTTTTGCTGTGATTCATGGCTACTTCGTGTCCTGTCCACAGTGAATGGGCAGAACAAATGAATCCCTTCTTCTTTGCAGCAGTCCTTTATAATACATTATGACTCCTACTAGTACAATTCCATTTGATCACTTAAAGCTAAATAGTCCTGTCTCTGTCTTTCCTCATATCTGATATTTTTTAGGTCCCAGATCTCTCCTCTTCTCTGAATTCTCTCCATGTAGTCTGTTTTTTCCTGAAATGTCATACGCAAATGTGGATCCATAGCTTAGCTGGTGCGTTACTTGTGCTGAATAGTTATTTCACTTTCAGCTTATGTTCATGCCTACAAATGGCACAACTGTTTTTCTTATTGTGTGCTACTAAACAAAAGAACTACAAAATTATTTATTTCATATTTGTAATTCAATGTAACCACCAGAATCTCCCAACAGAACTGATACCTAGCAAGTTGTTCTCCACTGTGTGTTTTGAGCAGTTAATTATTCCTGCCTAAGTGTGCGAACTTGATATGAACACTTTCCAATTATTATTAGAAGTTATGTCATTTTTCTTAACAGACTAATTGTTCTGCTTAAGAGAAGGCAGGTTCTACCTCCTTCCCCGTAAAAGATACGATTGCAATACAGGAATAATTTTTATGATGGTAATTGAAAAAAATTAGATCGTGAGTCAGTCTTCTCTAGGGAATTTTTCTGGGATTCAGTGCTGTTGTAGTCCATTTGACTTCACAGTAGCACATTAAGATTTCTCTTTTGAGTAGTGTGGTTTTTTTTTTTCTTCTTTTTCCTACTCTGAAATAGGTGGAAGAGGAGACTTGTTTTGAAAGTCTGTCTTCGCAAACTTAACAGTGGTCTTGCAGTCAGAGGTGGTGATTGCAAAATTTCTGCCATATGGAGCAATGTCAATATGGTTTGTCTCATCAGATCTAAAATTGTCTGTTAGAATTTCAGACATTATAGAATTTTAGGGATGTTGGTCTTTTTAGCTATTTTTTCTAATTTTAGCCAATTTCACTTTCATAATGTTCTCTTATAGGATTGAAGTCTGAGTATACATTTGAATGTTAGAATATGCATGTGCTAAACCAGTTATTTTTACAGACAATCCTTTGTATGGAAAATAACAAAGAAATGGAAATTATCAATGAAGAGGACTCTAATGGATGAGTTTGTGCAGGAAAGGAAGCTCTGCACATCTGGCTGGGGTACTTGAACTGCATATGATAAATGGGTTACAAGATGTCTTCTGCTTAAGTTCTTGAGAAATCAGCACACTGCAGCCTAGAAATTATGATTGACTACATGGAAAGAATATGACCTCCTCCCAGATCATAGCACATAGAGACATTTTTCAGAGGATCGACTTTAGAAAGAAGAGCAGCAAGTCTTTAATACCCTGCTTGGGTTTTGGTTTTGTTTTTTGTTTTGGGTTTGGGTTTTTGTTGTTGGTTTGGTTTTGTTTTTTGGTTTTTTTTTTGTTAATCCCCCCCACAAACCAAAAAGAAACAGAAAACCCCACCACAAAACCCAGAACACAACCAAAAAACCCTTAAAGAAACTAAAGAGGAAAGACTGAAGTGGTGGCAGTTGTCACAAGTCTGGGAACAGTCCAAAACTTAAAATGTTTTCTCCTTTCTCAGTAACCTGGGTATTTCCATCAGCATCTTTGGTCACTGAAAGACTAATTTTGAGACCTCCACAGGGACGAAGATTTGTGACATCTTGACTTACACTGACCATGATGAGGATTATTAATGTTTACTATTGTGATCCTTTGGATTTTGTGAAAACAAACTGTGGCTGTGGTGAAATTCAGTGACTGATTTGCATCTATATAGTTGCAACAATAAACACTGAGGTGAGATGCAATAAATTGCCCTAATAATGATTTGTAAAGCACCATCTGTGGCCTGATACTTCAGGGTCTTTAAAAATGATGTTATTCAGAAATCTGTTGTGTGGCATACAGGTGGCCCATTCTGTATTTGCCTGCTAATCTGTATTTACTGCTAATTAGCAGTAGCCTGTGTTGGTGGGGGATACCTCCACAATGAAAGACAATGGTACTTATCGCTGGGTTTGGAACAGAAGCACTCCTCACAGGCTGTAAGGTAGTGTTTTATTTTGATTGTCAATTTCCCCCAAGACTGAGTTTCCTGAAAAGGGTGAACAATAAACCAAATGCTCATTATTTGGCTTCATGTGTTTGAACACAACACAGCAATCTAATATAATTGATTCAATTCTACTAAGTAGCATATGATGATGTTATTTTAGGTGCACTGTACAGGGAAAACAGTAGGAAGAAAAACACTCTTAGTATCATGTCCTTATCTAGTGACCTTCAAAGCTGACTGACCTGTATTACTGAATCTTAGCCCAGAGAAAACAAGAAGAGAAAAAAACAAACAAAAAGGACACCCCACTCAGTGCCCAAAACCAACCAAAACCCCCCAGCTTTCAATCCCTTAAAAGTAAATCCTAGGTCCCCTGAAGACATCAATCAAAGTGGATATCAAGGTAGCCACATTTAATTTATATACCTTTCATCCCTCAGCTCCTTCTGCTAGCTTTTATTTGTTTATTGGGCCCAAATCGGCATAAATCATATTGCCTATTCTGTGCCAGTTTTGCAAGCAGAATCTTATAGCATGATAGCAGAGCAGAGGAAGAAGTAAGTTCCTATGCCAGGGAATTTAAAAGAGATGTTAGCACTTGACTGGTTATCTTTAAAGTGGACGGTTTAGGATGAGTCTTGCAATCAGTAGTTGTCCTACTTCCTGTGGAAGTGAGAAATACCACCAAGAAGTATATGTTATGCCATCAGCTAAACCTTCCAGCACCTTAAGTTAGCAGGTGCCCCCACAGGAAGCATGCCACTAGGAAGGTAGAGAATACCTCATAGGGAAAGCAAACTTAAAATGGTAATTTTACTGCATTCTTGTGAATTGGCAGTACTTGTCAGTCAAGCTGGTATCCATGTAAAATAATACATTGAAGTGCCAGGCTGAAAAGTGTAGTTAAAAGATAGGAGCACAGTGTGGCCAGAGAAGAATTTCCAAGTAGTATGTGTTGGAGTGCGGCACATAACTATATTATCCTAGTATTTTGCTATTTTGGAATTTCCCATGGCTTTCATTTAGAAAAGCAATACTTTATTGATACCTCACCTTTCACTGCTGAGCACTTACTGTAGTATCAGCAACAGAAATGTATTTCTGTCATATGTTAATGACTGGAATTTTACAGCATTAAACGGAAAATGAGCATTGATATGAGCTTTGAAAAGCTTCATTCCAGTTTTGCTAGGTTTTCTTATTTACAAGGAAAACATTTAAAAATAATTAAAAAAGAAGCTCACCTGGTATTTGTCCAGAGCCTATTGCTGACCCATTGAAAACTGTGTTTTGAAGATGCTTGATTAATGCTACTTGGAATTCATGTTGTATAGTGCTGGCCATTTAGAACCTGGTTACTGAATAGAGTCTTCCACTTACTCTCCCACATATGCCTTAAGATACTGAATAAAATGAATGATAGGTCCAGATAGGACAGTAAATTCTGAGACCTATAAAAGGAAGTATTTTGGTAGAAGGCATTTGTTCATCTATATAATTTGAACCCCATTGTACTACTTACTACTTGCAGTGCCTTTCCTTCAAACACAAAAGCTACTCCCTATCATTTTTATTCAGAAAATATTTCACATTCCACTGCTTTCTGCCCTCAAGTTACATTTTGACTTGTTTATGCTAGAGCTTGATTTGGTAGTTTCTGAAATTAGTATGCTGTTAAAAAGGATGGATGCGATTGAAGTCTATAACAAAAACTGATGGAAAAGATTAAGGATTAGCAAAAGCAGGGTGAACTGTCTTACAGAAATATTTATTGCAGATAACCTTAGTTCATTGCAGAACAGAAACTATGGAAAATAACATTAAATCCTACAATGATAAGCAGTAAGTGCTGAAGATTTTGTATTGTGTAATAATTTGTCTTTAATCTTGAGAAGTTTTTTAGCTTATTTCAAGTGTTTATGCAATGTTTCATTTCATGTCTTTTGCTATAGGCTTGAGCCAAACTCCTTTAAAGTCAATGAGAAGATAATATTTCACTTTTATGTCAATAAGCTTTGGATCCAATACTATGACTTATGAAGCTCTGTGGAGTTCTTATTATTGCACTCGACTGATAATACATTGGCCTTTCAAGTAGCCAGGACTTTAACAGATGTTGAAAAATGAAACTCCTCTCAGTTTGCACACAATAGAAAACAAATTTGGATTTTTTAATGTTTTGCCTTTCATCATAAAAATGTTCCTTGGGTACAATCTCTACCATTGCAGATAATGCAAATATAGTATGAGGCAACACTTAAACTTCAGTACCTGTCTGTATTAGTTTATGTGAAGATTAAATTCTTCGCTCACTTGCTCATGCTTGTTTTTGATCGTAGCCTTTCTAGCAGTCTGTAAGTCAAGTAAAATCAAAAGAAGTGGAAGAAGGAGAAGCAGAAGATTTGCAAATACTCAAATGTAGAAGGCCTCTCTTCTGACTGATACTGTCATATTCAGGAACAGCTACGTTTTGTGAATAGGTTCTTTCTTGAACACCTTCATAGTGCTTGGTTCCTATGCCTCAGAATCTTCTGCTATCCCCCATGTTTATGAGAAAGAAAGAAATTATTCTATCGAAGGAATATTGTTCACCATCAGTCAAGCTTCAGGACACTAACAACCTGTTTTTATACACAGAGGGCGTATGATTGAAATGCAGGCTGTGGCAACATTCCTGCCAACTTGCTCTTGTCTTCTGCAGCAGGTGTGTTACTTTTCTGGCTTGCTATTTGTTCACATTTTCTCTTGTACTATCCGTGGTGATGAATACTGGTGAGAATATGTGCTGCCAGTCTGATGTCTTGTTTCTTGTTTGGTTTATCTTTTTTCTTCCCCCCCCCCCCCCTACA
>NW_009923661.1:19519-93634 GCF_000696875.1 Nestor notabilis
TTTTGTGCTCAATAGGCAGTATAGTAGATGGGATCTCACGCTTGTATTAAGTCAATCCTTTTACTTCTAGATTAGTGTTTCAAGTTCATATCAGCAGTGATAAGCATTAGTATCATCTTGTTCTTCAGTAGCCAGTGTGAAACATGTCAGTGATGTTTATAATTTCAGTGATGTTTATAATGGATACACTGGGTTGCTGACCACTAAGGCAGCTGGCATATGGTGTGGGCCTGAAGAGAAGGGGAAGTGGAAGCTACTCTACCTTTCTTTTGTCAGCTGATGTGAACTGCATTCATGCAGTGTTTGTCTATGCCTTAAATCTATGCAGAAATTCAGCTGTCACAGTTTTTAATCTGTGCCCCTCAAGTTCAGTACAATTACACTAGAAATACTGGGTTTGGAATGCAAAAGCTTTATGCTCTGTAAAATTTTTAATGCTGGGAACTTCTGTGTAATTGTATCTGCTCCAGTAGAAATCCACAAAGCTTGAGAAAAACAGAAATCCCCCCACGTATGACACAATCCAATAACTGCAGTGTGATAATATCCATTGCATGTAATGTATGCCTGCTCATACACGCTGCACACCCTGCATGTATTTACAGTCCTGGCTGTTCCCCTTCTAAGCCACTGCATAATGCTTGCACAAAGCTATTCCTTGGTGCTTTGAAGGACAAAGTAAATGCAGCTTGCTTGCCTGAATAAGAAAGTGGTATTTCAACCTTACTTAGGAGTTATTGCTCTGCAGGGTAATGGTTTAATTTGACCAAATCCTCAGAAATGAGCAGAGGAGGTGTTTTGGACAGGTAGATGTTAAGATGAGTTTACAATAGTGATCACAAAACCATTTGTAAACTACACCATAGCAGCTGCCTAGAAGAACAGAATTTCATGTTCTGAGTGCTGTATTAATTTGAGGGAAAGCATTGAACTTTAATTCTTTGTTCCTTTGTACAGTATAGAAAAGGAACCTGTTGTTCCAAAAGTTGGTTTGTTTTGCTAGGAGGAGAGTCAGGCGAGAGAGATGTTTAAGTTTGTGCCTGTGTTAGAATTTTATGACAGTATGTAAGCAGTTCTATCTCTCCTCAGCTGTCAGTAGCTCAGAGTCTTCTACTTTGATTAGACCTGTGACTAAAAAAATTACCATAATCCACTGACAGGCATGAAGAAAGCCATAATAAGACTGATAACAATGTGTCAGTTAAGAGGCTATTAGATTTTACTGCCTTACTACAGCAGACTAAAAGCCCATTCAGACTTACCATTGATATAAGTAAAGCCTTTTAAAAAGTCTGCTGCCTGCCCTAGTCTTAATAATACTTATTATGCTGATGGCAGAAAGAACTAAAATATGCACGTGTTTACACAAGCATTTAGATGTTGACAGTTTTACTGCAGGCATACAGAGTAGCTACAAATAGAGGGCCTTGAGTTTTTTCCTTCTGTAGGCAGGAAGCTTGCAGATCTGGGCTAGAAGTACAAAATGAAATGTATGGCTCTGAAACGTTATGCAATGATAGCTCAGGCCTGCAAAAAGCTCTTTTTGTGGCAACTTCACAGGATACTAGATATTGTAAAGGGAGACATGCTCTCTGCTTCAGTCTCTACTCCTTTTTCCTTTCATCCCTTACACAAGAAAGTTTTCAGGGTAAGTCAGTAACAGGGTTTAGGAGGCCTTATGCAGTTGGAGCTTTTACTGTAATTCTTTTGGTTTGGTTTGTTTGGGTTTTGGTTTTTTTTCTTACTTTATATTTCCACTGGAGATATTTTACCTGGTTATTGGATTCAACAGGCCACATTTCAGTATTGACAAAAAAAATCAGTGTTATTAGCTGTCTGCACTTCAGGTGCAAAGCAGGTTTACTGGGGACTGTGTTGATCCTCCTGCATAAATCAAGCAGCTCTAGAACACAGATTTGCAATATGCTTTTCTTGATGTACAGTTGGAATCTCCGAAGATTCCAAAAACTGTGGTCAAAACAGCTTGTTAGATCATTTGCTACTGCCAAGAAAAATGTGGCTCCAGTAGCACTGTATCTCTTCTAACAACCCATAGCCTCTTCATTGAACAGAAGACCAGCTCCTTCCATTGCTCCTAACAAATCACATTCTCTAGGCTGTGGCCACCTTGGTGACCCTCCTCTGGATGTTCTGAAATTCTCCATATCCACCTAGAATTGGGCACAGATCCCTGATGCTTTACCAGTCCTCTGTAGAGGGGGATAACTACTTCCCTTTGATTTGTTGGCCATGCTTCTGATACAGTTAAGTGCTTGGTTTGCCTTGGTCATTATGAATGAATGTTTGTAGCTCGTATTCAGCTTCATGTCTGCTATATATCACAGATTTCAACAGGGCTGAAACTTATCCAGCTGATTCCCATCATATTTAGGTACCTTTCTGACTTTTGACTGCCAACCACTGAGCAGCCAGTACTCAGCTGTGCTCTTTGAGCCCAGTAGTCCAGCCTGTTTTCAGCCTACCTAATAGTCTGTTCTTCCAGCTCATATTTCTTCAGCTCCCACAAACCTTACTAAAATTTTTTTTTTCCATTGTTTCTGCATCTTGTATTTCTCTCCCTTGACTTCATCTGTGAATTTCATTGCTCATTTAGAGAAATTGAAAACAGTTGGTCAAAAAGACTGACCCCGTTTGCAGGTTGGAAAAACCTTTAAGTTAAATTATGTTGCTATGCTTCAGCATAAAAGACAGTTTTTTTCAGGAGGGTTTAACACATTTTTTCAGCAAGGTGTGGGAAAGGAGTGGACTTTGTGACACTTCTCAATTGAGTGTGTTAGAAGTAGAGGAATGCTTCTCAGGGTTTCGATGGATCAACAGATCTCAAGTTACTTCTGTCATTTCCATTCAACCCTGCAGTTTTAAAGAAGATTTGAGAGAAGTGATGCTAGATGGTAGTAAATATAATAGTGAGCTCCTTTTGAGTAACCAGAGATTTATTTCTTTTGACTAGACGAATCAGTCCGCCAGAAACTGTCTTAACCCAAAGAGATTGTAATGTCCCATCCCTGGAAACATTCAAGGTCAGGCTGGATGAGGCTGTTGAGCAACCTGACCTAGTTGAAGATGTCCCTGCTCATTGCAGAGTGGTTGGACTAGTTGACCTTTGTAGGTCCCTTCCAACCTTTTTTACTAATCTACTTAGAAAACAGTTTTAATATTGACAAGCAGAGTGCATCATCTGTGTTTGGTCTGGTGAGGGTCTTGCACTTTCCCCGCAGTGGTTACTAGATTCCCTTGCAGTCAAGTGTTAGCAGTCTGTTAGTTGAGGTTCTACTTTCTTTCTTTTAATGCACATGTACATGTGCATGTGGAGTAATACTGAAGCTCACAGAGTCACAGAAATAATAAGGATCAACAGCTGACATTCCCTTTGCTATGTGCATTGTCATGGCTTTTATGTAGTATGTAGAATGCACAGATGTACTTCCTGTATTTTCATCATCTCCTTCTCAAAACCATCCTAATTCATATCCATAATCTACAAAAGCTTCATTGTTTTTAGTTCTCTATCTCTCAGTCTCATCTTTTGTCATTTGATTGCTGAATAGAAATGCATACACTGACTGGATGCTGACAAGATATGGAAGTATTCTACAGCTTCCCTGATGAAACTAAAATCTTGATCTGCTGTCTGCTTAGGTCTGCCTGTGCACCTGTTGAAGCTCAATATAGCTAAAACAGAATTCTTAGTCTTCCCTCCCCGCCATCCTCATACCTTTCTCTTGTATCCCTTGATTATGCCAGCAGCTTTTCTTGTAGTCTTGGCAATGCAGTTTTGACCCACTTGTGTCAATGATAAATGCTGCTCTAAAGATAATTTCCTTAGCTCTGTTTAACCTTTTTCCCTTCTTTCCTTGACTTCATCAGCTAGTTCCATCTAACCTATCACATTAAATATAAATTGTTTGCCTTCCCCCCCCGCCCCCAAGGCTCTTTATTCTCTCCCCCATCTGCATTATTACAACATTTATTTCTGGCGTTATTATAAGACTTATTTCTGCCTTTAGTTGCCAATCACCATAGTGCACTTTAAAAGTTTTAACACCTTTTATTTTTAAAAATGCTATCATTTATTTTGTAACCAGCACACAGTTGCAATCTGTCCTCCTTTAAGGCCCTTCTAGAAAGTTTCTTTGCAGTGCCTGTGAGAGGTTACCATCAGCTAAGCAGCTGTGTTATGCCATGACCACTGTTCTTCATACTTGCTAATGTTATGCCATTGTTTCTTTGTTTTTTTTTTTCCCTTCTGTAATCTGCTGTCTCTTATTTCAGTTGCGGTAGTGTACTCTTTTTCCTTCTTCATCTTTGTCCATACAGTGCTTAAGAGAATGGCCCAAGTTGCACAGGTACAATGGTAACACTAACTCAAAGGGACAATATTGATGACTATGTCTTTTCAATCCATAAGCCACTTATTTGCATAGTATGTTTGCAAATTTCTCAGAGAATAGAGTCTGCAGAAAACAAATTTATTTGCCTTTTTTCCTTGCTTAAGCATTCCAGCTGTAAATTGACAGTTAAAGCAGAGACATCAAGTCCGCAACTTCTGCTGACTGGTCTTATTACGAACTTCAATACCATACTGTCTTCAAACAGGTCAAATTGTTGGAAAATCTTAGTGCATACTTTTCATACAGTGTGCGCTGAAAGAAACACTTGTACAACTCACACCCATTGCATTTGGGGGTTTCTCTTAATTACAAGACACATTTTAACATCTCTGCTTCTGTATGAGCCCAAATGCCAGAAACAGCAAGTCAAATTGATGGCTGTTTGTCAGCCAGCATTATCTCATTTTGCAGACTACAAGAGAGAGTGCAACTGTGTGTTGCAGCTGCGGATGTGCCACTTAATGGAAGCCTATGAAATGGAGTGCTTCTGGAAAGTATATTCCTCAGTTGCTTAGTAGTTTCATGCTCTCCTTTAAGCTCAGAACGTTACATAGGTGTTTATTGGATGCTTCAGTTCCATGACCATGTGTGCTGAGAGTGCAAGCCTACTCAGTAGAGTTTTATTTGAGTCTGTTCTCACTTTGCCCATATGCAGTATATGATAGATTTTCACCAAGCCTGGGATAATACAAGTCTTGTATTAGGTTTTATTTTTTGTATAGAGAGATTGATGGTGGAAGAAGCCAACACTTGCTGATTTAAAGAGCATGCTTTGATATTCTCCCATCCTTCTGTGTGTGTTGCTTGCTGTTTTAGATTCTGAATCCTCTGAAGCACTGATGGAATCTCTGGAAATTATACCCTGGACTGTGGGTGCAATTGTAATTCAAATTAATTGATGGTAATAAGAAGAAGACTTGATACGTTCTGACTGTATGTAATGCAGCAGGTGATAGGTTGATATATTTGCAATACCAGCCTTTATTGAAATTAGATATTCAAATTTTTTTCTTGCAGGCTGTGTTTTACTCTATGTTCAGAATTTCACACATATCAAAGCCCAATATGAGCAAATTACAGTGTTGTCATTACCGTGCAATTTGAAGACTTCTTCCTGCTTTTGGGTTTGTTTTTTCCCCGCTCTCTTCTTTCTCCATTCTTTTACTTTCTTTCAAGGTCTTTTCCTTTGTGCCTCTGAATGTGTGTGGTTTTTCATCTCTCACTGATTGCTTTTGGATCCAAGCACCAAAATAGATTTATTTTTTAATAAAAATACCTGAATTTATCTGGGTCTTTTGTACTCAGTCTGTAGCCTTCAGTGAATGTATCCATGTATTGAAATGAAAATAAAATTGAAATGTGCATTCTGCTTTGGCTGGAATGCACTATGTCATTATTATGTTCTAGTTTTCATACTTACTAACCCGTGATTTTTAGGGTCTGTGACAAGCTGCATATTAGCTGCAAGAAATGTATGCTGCTATCATCAAAAGTTTTCTCTGCTTTAAGCTACTACATTATTCTTCAGACTTTTTCTTGCGCCATATATACTCTTGGAACAGCTTTTCTTTGAGCTTTTCTCTAACCCAGTCACAGAATGCTCCCCTCATCTTTGTGTTCTTGACTTTGCCATTAGCTAGATCTTGGAAAAGCAGTGGAACGATCTCTGCCTGTCCCTAACCACCGAAATCACATCTAAACTATTCTAAGTTTTGTGTTTTAACTGCACTGGATCATTCAAGAGAGATGGAAGGAGAGAAGAGGTGCTACAAGCAAAAAACAACCACGAGGAAAAGTTGTATGTGTATGGATCAGGGTTTGTTCTTTTCGGGTATTAGTAAATCCACAGTCCAGGAGGAGCATATATGTGGGCTATAGAGCATAGGTATACTTTCAAAACAAGATGGGAAATCTGCTTCTGAATCTGAATCCTTTCTGTGCCATCAAATGACCTTTTGGGTATCAGCTGGACTTAGCAACCCCTGTGTGTGTTCTGCCCCTCTTTGCACATCCTTTGTTGTTAAGTCCCAGAAGTCTGTTCATTTCTTTGATAGATTCTTTGAGCTAGTTCTTTTGTTGCTTCCAGCTGCCCAATAACATGCTTGCCACAGCAGATGCTCTGGCTTCATTCTTTAACACATATTCCAGATACTTCTATCTTCTTTTTTGGATAGCTTTGGAGATAAAAGTTGTCAGACACTCTACTAAACTTCAGCCTTTGTTGTCAGTTAATTCAATTTGATTGAGTATCTAGTATTTCCCAGAGGCATTTGATTTCAAAGGATATTTTCATGTCACTCTGTCCTTTCATTGTAATTTTTTATCTTGTGTTCATATGTGAGATGAATGTTTGCAGTTCAGTCTATGGAAAATGGCCAAATAAGGACTGACTATGAATTCAGCTGTCTGATTGTGACTTCGTTATATTATTTCCTCTGGTCATTTCCAGTAGCTTTCATTATACTTCCAGAGTAGAGAGAGAACTGATCTTTCGTATTCCTTTGCCTCCTAATAAAGTACTTACTGAGAGACAGTAGGACACCATAGTTCCTGACATCAGCTCTGTGGTGTTACATGAAGAGGGGATTTGATTCTTTAGTTGTTTGGGGTTTTTTTAATTTTTCATTTCCTTATTGATTTTTGAGACGTGTTAAGAGGCAGAATTGCTACTAACCCGGGGCACTAAGTGTGATAAATAAGCTTCTGGAATATCTTTCTGCTGCATTAACTTGGCTGCCTTCATGAAGGTCTACCTTCATGAGGGTCTTCCTGTCAGTATGCCATCACTTTGCAACTGCATGTAGCTTCTCTGGGTGTTTCAAGCAGGGAAATCAAAGCTTACTGGCATGTTTTAGTCTGAGCTGTATCTGCAGTGCTTTTGTGTAACAATTACTTTTCTTCAGTGTTTGGCAAACGGTGCATGTTACTGCAAATGGGAATGACATTCCGTACATGTGCAGTAGCAGCTGGAGCATGCCACAGCTTCACAGAGGTAAGGCAGCCTGGCATGCGCTCTAGGGGAAAAAAAATGTCCAAATCCAAGTGCGTTTTGAGGTCATTAATGTGTCACTGGCAGCACTATAGTTAGAGGGGGCCATTTAATTAACATTAATTGCTCACAGCTCATTGTGTGGCTCATGAGGGATTTACTGACAAGCACCTCATAAGAAACGCACAGCTTTGCGGGTAGTGCATCTTCTCTCATGTACTCCAGCTCCATTTACAGACATTTTTTCCGTGCATGAGATAGTGGTATCAGTATTATTTTTATTTACATATTATTTGTGGAATGTTTGAGGTATTTTAACTCAAGGTGTGGCAGAAGAAAGGAGAGTCATGGGCAGTAGCCAACTCCAGCCTGTATTGTGTGTTAGTCTTGTGGGTTTGTTTGTTTGTTTTTAAATAGCAGGAGAGTAGAATGTCCTTTGCAGAGAGAGAGTGAGCAGATTTATGAAGTCCCTTATCTCTTCTTTCTCGTCACCCTCCCTTCCCCTTTGTTCACATGCTCCTTTCAGCTCATTTTTGTATGGGTGGTTTTTTTATTCTCTGATATTATTCTCTGATAGAGATTGCATTTTTTTCCCTTCTTGCAGCTTGTTGGCTACAAGAAGGAAGAACTGACAGGTTTGAAATAAAGGTAATGATAGGTAATGGTTCATATAACTCTGCCAGTGCAATCAGAGAAAAGCACTCAATGCACTTCCATATGATAGCTCCAGCACAAAATACAGTTAGCAGATTAAGATGAAAAAGGAAATTAATGGTCTAAGGGAAGAACTTTGCTGTTTTATTACGTGAACTAATGATCTTCTAGGATTAGGAATGTGCTTCTTAATATTTATTGATATCTTAATCCCACCTGTCTACTTTTTACAGCCCTTCAGCTGTTTTCCTATTTTGGTTCTTACTCTGTAACTTTAAAGTTTTGGACTTGAATCCTGCTCCAGTTGTCTGATGGCACAAACAGGATTGACATTTATTTTTTTTAATTGCAGATTTTTGGCTTTTATTAGTGTGACAAATAACTAACAACAGTATGTAGTTATGAAAAATCTCTATTTTGTCACATCTCCATGTCATGTTTTCCAGTGAAAATGGGCCAGTCTGCCTGTATTCTTTTCCTCATAACTTTCCTTGTCCCAAAATATCAGCAGTCATATGTAATAACATCTTTTTAAGTGTAGCAGTGCCTATTTATCATTGTTCCACAAATCTTTCTTTTTAGCTTAGCATTTTGTCTTTGCATTTGTGTTCTATTATTTTTTTTAAGAGGATCAGTTTGTATCTGAACTGACAGCCCTGCAATACTTTTACATCGCTGCATCCCAGATCTGATTACTCTCTGTTGCTTTTATCATTTGTTGTATTATATCTTTTTTGGACACCACAGTTGTTGAAGAACAACCTTAGAACCAAGTTTTATTTCTACATTAATTTTGTGCCATGGTGATCCATGATGTGGAATAACTAGTACAGCTGGTTGTGAATTTTCCATGGTTTAATAAAAATTAAATTACCAAGCTTTTGAAAGAAATTTTTAATAGGAAAGAGACCTTTGGTTTAGAACAGAATTGGGAAACTTGCTCTAGAACCTCTGAGAGTGTAGTAATTAGAATTGGCTTTAGGGTCCTTGGTATGCCTAGTTTAGATGAGGAGCTTGCATTTTTGGTGTCATACACAAATCCCAACCCCCACAACGGTGAGACCAAGAAGTTTCCTAGAGTTCCTTCCTCAGTGGATATTGACTATTAATCAGGTAGGTTAGTGTTTCTTGTGCTATCTAGGCTTGTTTTCGTTTGTGGCTTTAAACTTCAAAGAGCCTTAGTTATACCCTAGTGTACTTGATCTTCAAAGAACTTGACTGTCTTTGGATTTGATACTATGTGATGCCAGACACATCCTGTAAGGTGTTGAATGCTTCTGTTTATACTTGCACTTTCACGCTAGTTGATCCTGTTACCTAATTAAAGAATTTCTTGGTTGGATCTCTTGATTATAAAAACAGTTCACAGGCATTATACCTTGTAGATTCTAATAAATGCCTTGTACCATTTCCTTTTTATTTTTTTTTTTAAATTTACTAATATGTTGTCATAGACTATTTGTCTGTCTCCATTTTTTACCCACAAGTAATACTTTCCTTAATGATCATACTATATGATTGTTCCACTTAGCAGATATTCCCAGACCAATTATTTTGCATTTTTCTGCACTGAACTGCATTTGCCATCTGCTAGCCTAATTACCTAAATTATCCAAATCCTTTGGAATCTGATTGTATTACTCTTCATTATTTGCTCTGACTCCAGATTTTCAAATGATACTAAAATTAGAGATCTTGTCATGATTGCTATTCTGTAAACCAGTAGCATAGGTGATGATTTGGTTAACATTAATAAATATATGTAACGCTTCCCTTGTAAGTTTTAAAGGTAAATTTTGCCGTCAGACTATATTGGGTCACCATGTATTTGGTCTTCAAAGACGTGTATGGTTAGGTTTGATCCTGCAAGGCACTACCACGTACTGTGAGGTGCTGAATGTCTCCCACTTATATCAATGCTGTCTAGATAATATTAAGCTTATAAACTGATTCAGTTTCATGGTACCTTGAGGGTAGTGGATATTTCCCTTCTGGGGACACTGAGGCAGAAAGATATGACACGTCTAACACACAGGATATGGTAGAAAGCAGGTAGAAAAACAGGTAGATCTTATGTCTAGAATTTGATTTATCAGTCAATCATCTGTCATAGTGTTAACTGTAAATCTTGTAACAGTGTTTTCCTTCTGACTTGTCAATATTCATAGGAAAGGCACATGCCAACTATCTAAGGAACATAAATGTCAAGTAGGTTAACTTCCATATTGATGAATGTGTAATCTTATCTGTAATTCATTATTGATTTAATATTGAAAATTAATTTTGTGATAGGCCTAACCACGCTTGGCAGTTTTGCAAGTTAAATTGACTGAAGATACCTTATAGAGCATTAAGATACCTCACAAGTTAGTTAATATCCTAATATGGCCAAAATATTTGCTGCCAATCAAAACCTGTGCTTACACAAAAAAACCCCAACAAAAACCAAACCAAATCTCCCACCCCATAACCCAAAGGCTGAATTGAGACTCTCTTAAAAAGTCAAAGCTTGTAATACAGATCTTCAACTTTTATATTTTTTCAGTTCTGTTTTTACACTATTTAGTATGAAATCTGAATATTTCATTTGTTAAGGAGACTTTCTGGCTTGCACGGTGCTCTGTGTGGAATGTACTTTTCAGGCTGTCATTTCACAGTGGAAAATAGTTGCCTCCCTACTTAGCATCACTGCTGAAATGCAACAGTACTGGCAAAACTTCATATAGATGTAGCTTATTTGATTCCCCAAGGACTGTAAGCTCTTCTGCCAAAATGTTCTTTTGTGGTAAAACTGAGTAATCTTGGAAGACTTTGTGTTAAAATATCCCATTTAAAAAACAAGTCACACTGCAGCTGATTTATAGTCTTCACATGCCAGGCTCCATGTCACAGTGAGTGACTGCATGGAGTTCCTCCTATGGGTTATTCGTGGTTTTCTTATATATAGGGTGCGTGTGTGTGTATGGTTGATAGTGTGTGCAGATGCGAGTACATGAATGCATATCAGTGTGCATACACACTTTTCAAAACTGGCACCCATATCTAGGTGTATGTGTATCTGTGTATCATGTGGGCATGAACTGCGGAAATGAGCTTTAGGTCTAGTCAGCAGCAGCACAAAGTAATTGTCAAATTCCATGATAACATCTCTGATAAACATATTGCTTTTCTTTTGTGGTAATAGTCTTTGAGGTGTTTCTACCACTGATGCTAACTGCCTGCTCATGCAAAAAAGGCTTCCCCCGCCGTCTTTAAATCCACTTATTTGTATCATGGGGAAGGGAACACACATTTACACACACACACACCCCCCCTCTCCCCCTGCCCCTCAGTGTTCACTTTGACTGGTGCTGCCCGTTTTTAAGAGGAACTTACTGACTGGGGAAATTCCCTTGGCAAAATGCACTCCATCCCCTGGAGTAATAAATCATGGTTTTACACGACAGAAGCTATTGTCACATAGATCTAAATATAGCTTTTGGCTTTTAAATGTTGTCTAGGCAGGTTTCAGGAGGTTGAATGATGCCTGGCATTTTGTACTGTCACATTAGTTGTTTGCTTTTTCCTTACCTATGAAAAAGACAATTTAAAATCTCTACCCAGTATATTGCAGTTTTTCAGACAATGGCACTATCAAGTTGAACAGCAGAAAAGTTAGCTCTTCTTACCAGATGTTAGGCTCAGGAGGACAAAGCCCTTTTTCCTCATATAAACAGAAAGCATTAATGTACAATAAAAAGGCCTGACATTCCTGTTAATACAGTGTTTATGAAGTTTTAGCATCTTAGCCATGTTGGGTTCCTTATGATGAGCGATGTGTATGTGAAGTGGATTCTGGAGTCTGTGTTGATCAACAGCCAAAGAAAGTATTTTCAGTCCTATATCCAAGGAGCTCATGCTCTACAGTTTCACTGTGTACCAAAATATAGGGGAATATTTGTGTATGGGAGACTTGGAGATCAAGTCTCAGGATCTGGATGTGCATCTCCTCTTAAAAGCAATTGGTACTTCATACCCCTCCACATCTGCCTCATTCTATAAAAAAGCAGTTTGTAGTTTCCGGGGTGACCTGTAGGCACATAATTGTAGTTTGATGGAACAAAGCATGAAAACACAGGCTAGATCAGGCTGCACAGGTGTCTTTAATTAAGCCATTTTAACTCTTAGTTAGAAATGCTTCCACTTTATTTGAAGCTTGAACATATTCAAATACGATAATATTTAAAAAATAATGAAAGTTTGCAGAGTGAAGCACTCTCCAAATCTTCTCATCATTTTCTAAAATTCAATAATCTGATATACATCAGCAAATAAGAGATGAAAAAGGGGTTGTAATGAAGAGAATTTATGTTTTCTTTATTCCTGGATATGGCTCATCAAGAAAATAAATGGCCTTTACTGGTTTGAAATTTAAGATTACTCTGAACATGGGTTTGTTTTGGGTTTTTTTTTTTCATGTTTTATCTACGATATCCATTAGATTGAACAACTCTTCAGCTGATTTTTTTTTTTAAGGCAGTTTTGCATATAGTTGTAACAGGGCATCAAGTCTTCTTTCATTGTTTTGGTTTGTGCTGTTTTTCTAAATCCCTCCTGCTGCATAGAATAAAAATAAAGGCGACTTTAAAAATGTGTAGGAGTTTATTTTCAGACCCGTTTTCCCCATAAATAATGTTTCTGTTAAACAGTGTTTGTTATGAATGCCAGCTCTGATGCATTGTAGGTTTTGTTACAATCCTAAATTTTATTTAACTGCTGGAGTACAAATAACTACTCACCCCAATGAGCCTTATTACAGTTAGTTAAAAAAACAATGTGTCAAAGGAACTGAGATGTAGTATAACAGTGGTGTGATGGGCAGTTTCAGGTGCTGTAGAGGCTGTACATAATGAGGTGAGCTGAGGACACTACATGCTTGAGTATCTGGTGGTCTGAAGAAGTAGAACTTAGTTTCCAAGATGCTCAGTGCATGCATCTTTGAGTGATGCCAGCTATGGAGAGGTAAAAGTTTCATTGTTTCCCAGTGGGAAGTGAAGTAGTAACTGTTTCACAGGAATAGCTCAGTCTTCCTTTATAAATGCGTGATTTTCCTTGTCTCTCAACCATAACATTTAAAGAGTAATTATGTGTTGTATGTATTTGAACCACTGGCTCTAGACAAATTGAAGCTGGCATTTTAGAGGACAACGCATTATAAACTACTGACTTTTTTAACTGCCCATAGCTATTATAGCTGGGATCATCTAGTCAGTCAAGCAGCAAGTGCACATCACAATTGAGTCTAACAAACAAACAAAGCAAACAGATGAAGCAGCTGATAAGAGACAAACACTGGAGAAAAGAATCACACTTCTTAAGGCTCTGCCACAATTTCATTAAGGAAGTAAACGTTGTTGTTCATTCTTTTTTAATTCTTTCTTCAAGCATAGCTTTTACAAAGCATTCTGCTGTTTCATCATCTCACTAACAACACTGTCAAGAATATTCAGATACATTCAATAGATATTGTACCTGTAGTTTTTCTCTACCAGATCAAAAGCCAAACAATGACATAGGCATAGTATGATTACTTCTGAGCTTAAAGGAAATGTCTCAGTCTCTTGTTCAGGAATTTATTTAATGAAGAAATATATTTGTCTTGATGACACACACTTCCTCCTGATAAAGCCAGATTATTCCTCTCAGTAAAGGGGTCAAATAGGATTTGACTGTATAGGTAGAGAACTGTGGAGTCATGTTCTCTGCTCCTCCAGGTTAAATTTCTACCTACTTGTTCTCAATAAATGCTGACCTGTTTCTTTCATGTCCTGCTTCTATGGGTCTTCTAATTTTTTTTTTTCCCCACAAGGCACTACAGCATTCAGTTCCACTGAATGTGATTCAGAGCTGTGCTGCGTGGCTAGACTTCCTAAAAGTTTCTTCCTGAAAGAACAGAACTCTTTGTCTGGGCTCCTTGAGCTGTGTGTGATTGTCGTATGAGCCCTCACAAGGTGAAGCTGATGTTGATATCCGTATGTAGTGCTGCTTGATTTTATGAGTATTTTTGGTGATGGCTGCAGCAAGTTTTGTAATAGGAGAAGAGGTTTCAGTTATGGTGAGACTAAACTTTGCAGTTTACTTTTCCCATTTGCACTGCCTGAAATAGAGCCAATGATCAAAGTTGCTATGGGGGGAAAAATGTCCACATCTTCTAACAATATACCAGTGTTTCCTCAGGTAGTGGAAAGTATCTGAGCAGTTCAGGTGGCAAAGCACTGGAACAGGCTTCCCAAGAAGGTTGCAAAGCCTACCCCTCTGGAGACATTCAAAACCGTTCTGGACACGTTCTTGTGTAACCTGCTCTAAGTGACCCTGCCTTGGTAGGGGGGTTGGACTAGATGATCTCCAGAGGTCCTTTCCAACTGTGATGATTCTGTGATCTTTGAGGTCCCTTTTCAACTAAAGCCATTTTATGATTCATGATTCTATTAAGCATAATAGTAATTAGTCACTTCTTGGGTTGAAAAAGATTCAAGAGCGGGATCTTCAGGAATCACCATCAGTGAGTCAGAGAAGGAGATAAACACTGAAATAGCCAGGAGTGCAATTGCTGAGCTTGTTTCAGCAGTCAAATGTGGTGTGCTAATTGTGAGGAATTTCAGCAGGACCTGATGAAACAAGGGGAGAGGGGAAGGTGGCAGATCAAGCTTTAGAATAGATAAAAGTGATGCCATGCATCCAAGTAAAAATAATCTAAACCATACCCACGCAATGCCATGCTCAGAACAAGCAATAACAACGTGAGGTATACCTCAGGGTCAGTTGAGAGATTTCTGAAATTGTTGGCTGAATGTGCAGTAGCTGCAGCCAAAAGAACCAGCAAAAATAGGGGGGCATTCTAAAGAGACAGAGGGCAGAATCTTGGCAATGTGTGAAGCCCTGGTATTTTACACAGCAGGCAGTGAACTTCTGGAGCATGCTGTAAGGAACTGTATAAGCAATTTCAGTAGTTTGAAAGAGATTAGACTAAATCACGTACAACAGGCTAATAGCTGGATACTAAAGGATTAGGCAGGGATGTATCCTCTAGCATCTCTAATGCAACACTTTCTGATATTGGAGGAATACTAGAGGAATGGATTGCAGTCAGTGTCAGACTTGCTTGTTGTTTCTGAATAGCATCCCCTAAAGTCACCTGCAGTGAGAGAATCCTGGGCTAAATGATCTGATGCAGCAGGGGGAAGGTAAATGAGGCATCTAGAACAGGTTAAGGACTGAACAGATGTGCCACTGAGAGATGGGGAAAGGAGGACTATTAATAGGGGGCTGGGAAGCATGTATGTTATGGTGGGAAGGCCAGTGGGGAATGAAACGGGACTGTTCTGAGTTTAGAGGGTGAAAGGAGAGGGAGAAGAGATGGGCTAAAGATGAGAATGTGTGCGGTGGAAAATGTGCTGGTAGCAAATTTACCTTCCTCAATAAGCTGTGCATAGCGAGCAATGCATATTGTTCCTCTGACATATGGAATGAGTCCAATGAGGTCCAAAATGAGAGAAAGAACAAAGATGGAATGTAGTAAATCTCTAAGCTACTATACGATTTTTGATGCATGGGCATGATAATACTTCAGTTTGCCTAGAAATGAGAAAAAGTAATTTTTAAAGTTGCAATGCTATTGCTAAGATATTAGGACTCATAAATTATTCAGACAGTTACTGTAGCTTAAAATGTACTTTTTGTAACCTGCAGTAACTGACAGTTGGTGTGCCTTCTGATTGATACAAAGGTGAAGAAATACATTAGAGGCTTAAGCTTCCATATAAGTAATATAAAAGCTACCATGGCTGAAGATCTGTGAGAAACCTACTAAATGCTACTAAGTGAAGAAAATAAACCCCAACCAAAAGAAGACAGTAGTCTGAGCTTGTTAGAGCTGACATTTCTATATCTGGTTCAACTTGAGATGTGAAGGGAAGAAGTATTACAGCCTTTAGAAAGCAGGTCCATGAAGCAGAGGATCAGATTCTCCAAAAGCAAGTGATGTAATAAGTAAAGAGTTTCTTGTCTGGGCCTCAAGCAGGCATACTGCACCTCCTAATAGCACTTGTCTCTGCTAGAGCACACCTGCTATGTTACAAATCCAAGTTAAGTGATGTTCAGTACTGCACTATGGTGAAAGACTCACAAGTTCATGTTAATGATGGCATTGTCAGTCCCTTACATTCAGAGGCAGAACATGTACTGGCTTGGTGCTTAAGTTGTTATGTATGCTGACAATATAAAGTGAAGCTTCCTCCATTTTTGAACTCACAGCTTCTCCTGAGTTAGCTACTGCGTTTTTTGTGTTAGCTAGTGTTACTGACTTTCTTGGGTTTACACTGTAAAGTGCTTTTGATGCTTATTATAGGAGCCCTCTCTGGACCACGTAACTAAGTGATAAGACTGACATTCGTGTGACATGCTGCCATGCCATATGCATCTTGCAGCTTCATTCAGGTTCTGAAGTTGTAATTCTCTCTTCCTGCCTCTGTTTACTAACTTTATGTTCACAGTCCCCCCTCAATTTAACTTGTCTTCCTTGATCTTTTATGTTCCTTGTACTATTCTAAATTGCATATGCAATTACAGGCCATTGCTTCTCTCAGAGGCCAGGGAGAGAGAAGCAAGAACCCCAGAGCACTGTGTATTTTCTGTGAGAATGTGTGACATTCTCAGTCCTTGTGGAAATGGTGTGAGTAGCTTCCCAGTCAACACCTCTTTGACTAGACAGGTGGAAAGGGGAGTGTCTTTTATATATCTCATCCTATCAACAGCTCTGGCAGCTCCCTGCCTCCTGAGGAAAAGGAGCCATCAGAAAAGGAGGTTGTACTCTTAAGTAAGAAAAATAACCTCCTGCGAGGGCCTTGCTCTGTGGGCACAGTGCGTCTATCGCTTGAAGCCAGTAGCTGATGTCTTTTGGGCCCACCTCTGCAAATAAAGTGTGGGAGTTCATGACAGGATCTGTTGCTAGTTACATTGAGCAGAACAAATAAAGGTCTGCAGCTCCTGAAGTTTTTAAGGTGAAAAGCAAATGAGGAAATATTCTGTCTTTTTCTTAAAGAACAGATAAAAAAAAATGCTAAACCCCAACAGTCATCTATATGCAATGTTCTGTTAGGGCTTTAAACTCAAGAGAGGTTGCAGCAGATTTGCCTTTCTCTTCTGAGTCATATCAGAGCAATTAATGATAAATGTAACATTTTCTAGCTGCTTCAGTCTCAATTCTCTGCTCAGCATCAGCATTGGGGATGAAGTTTGTTCTGAGGTCTTGGACCGGATCCCAAATGTATGTTGGAGGATTTTAAAGTTTGCTCTCCTACTCTTCAGGCCACCAGGAACAGTGCTGGAGAAGATCGAGAACATGCTTGAGCTTTGAACATGTCTCCAGTATTGAATGCAGTATGCCGTGACATGCCAGCACCATGCCATGAGATGCCTTGGTAGTGGAAGTCTTTTTTTATTTTTAACCAATGGATTTAGAACCCCTGTGCATTGCAGCAACCAGGAACTGCTAAGTAAAGTAGAAGTTATTATTCTAATCACTAGTATTGTTAAGCTGAGATTAACCAAATCCAGGTGGTGCAGTGGCTAAAGTCCTAAACTGTGTCCTTCACTTCTGCCAATATTTCTGTACAAGGAGATTTGTTGGGGTTAGTACTGCAGTGGGAGATTAAAAACTGAAATGCTAAGGTATTAAGTTGTAAATAAAACTACGAATTAAGGTTATGCATGAAGAGACTTTAGAACATTTTCTGTGCCTTGTATATAAATTTTAGTCGTCACAGACATATATGAGATGCTAATAGATGTAAGCAAATTCTACTAAAAAATAAATTAACTAAAAATTCTGTTTTCACTCTATAAGACAGTATTTTTCAGTCCCATGTTGAGGAAGCCTGGAAGAATTAAATGTTCTTATCTCCCTTTTGCGTAGATTCCTGCTATGGAATAGATGGCGGTGGCCCACTCATCTCTTCAGTACAGCATGGGGCCCATAAGCTCCTTCTGGAGCAGGGGAGGGAACAGGGAAAAGCTCCTGCAAGGGCCAAGACAATTAGAGCTTCTAAAAGTAGTGGGTTGTGTGTGAGATTTTTTTCTTTTTCTTGGCCTTTTTAAACTGCTAATAGTAGATTCTGTGGGTGTACAACTGCTGACAACTACATATAAACAGTGCTGCAGAATTCTACTATCCCTGCTGCAAATTTTGGGCCTGTTGTGCTGTAATTTCGGAGCTTCTGTTTTTGTATATCCAATTATAGATCTTATTTTGGTGTTCAGATTTCAGCAGGTGGCTATAGTAGGCACAGATCTAGCTGATTTTTATATATGGTATCAAAAGCAAGAGTCAGAGACAAAGCTTGGTTGTAAACAGATTGTAATTTGGTCCCTTTATTTCTATTAAAAAAAAAAAAGCATACAAATACTTATAGATTTGGACCCCTGTGAACAGAAAAGCTAAAATGATACACAAACTATCTGTGCTGCATGCATACCCTAACATTGCAGATATGTAAGAAATGATAAATAAGAATTGTGTTGTAAATGTGCATAATCTCATGAACTGTTCTCCACTGAAGTCATAATTAACTGTCTACATGCACCGAGCTGCCCAATAATGTTTACTAGCAGCACTTATCATCAAGGACTTGGCATTAGGTTAGAATGGCTTACATGGAGCCAGTTAGAAATTGTAGTTTTCATCAAACAGTACAGTACTTTTGTCTGTTCTGATTAAGAACCACAGTCATTTTCTAGCTAAGATGTAGTGACAAGTGTCAAAGCAATTTTTTCATTTAACAACATATTGAAGCATCAGTGCTACTGGTTGCAAACACAGGAAAAAATCATGGTCCTAATGCAGCAAAAAATGGATGGATGTAACTGTCATCTCCATAGCTTGGGATTTTTGGACAGTAAATTTGAAAGCTGTGTAATTTGAATATTTAAATGATCTCTTTTCTGCCTCTGCCCCCACTCCTATTAGAAGGGAAAATGATCTTCAGTTTTGTGTTGCATCTTATTTTAGCTAACTAGTCAAGGAAAATAAATGGAAAAAAAACATAATGACATTTCGAGTGCTGCATGCTAATTCAGAGACAGAACAAAGAAATTAAAACATTTTTGTAACTAGTTCAAAGGTAATCTCTCTAGTGATCATGTAAAATTTAGACTTCAGCATGAGTACGCTCATGAAATGCCTTCAGATATCAGCCCACATTACAATCTGCTATTTAGTTTTGAATGAATGTGTCGTGACTAGAAGTTTAAGTGGTAACTACAGATAAGATTGAATGCAGCACTTTAATGATACCCCTTTTCAAGTTAGCTGCTGGAAATATTTTCATTTAATTTGCTGAAGTCCATTGAGAATATAATTTTATTTTGCTTTACATAAAATTAACAAACTTGTGATGTTCAAAAGCCAGTGCCAAAATCCTAATTGAAACAGGCATTTTTAGGGGTTTTTTTACAGTCTTAAGCATGTTGTTTGGAAAAGCAGCATCCTGTCTGAAATAATTTTATCTTTGATCTTTAAATATTGAGACAAATTCAGTTGGAGTATTTTGCATGTGTTTCAATTGTATAGAGTATTTGGTTTTCTGTGCTACTCTCTTAATATGGTGTTCCATAACACCATTAGTTCAGAGGGGCACCCTTGCTGGCTTTGTCCTAGCACATTCATTCTTAATTTACATGGAAGGGAGGGAAACTGGTTTTGTTAATTCTCAAAATTTTAGTAAATGTGACTTGAATATTGTATTTGTGTTAGTGGTAGTAAAATCACTTCAGCTCAAGTATTTTAACATTTGTGAAATGCATGTCTAGCTTCTCTTCTGTAGGAGTGCAGAAGTCTTCCGCAGAATTGGTGTGGTTTCACCATGCAGAAATGGGATGTGTGGGAGACAGGAACTGAAAGCTAAGATCCAAGGAGATCAAAAGAAGGATATATGTATCTTTTGTTAATAAAAACTCAAATCTGAAATAGCATCTTCTTGATCCTGTAAAGGACAGGAGGAAAGCAGTGAACTGAGATGGGGAGAGCTGGCACAGCATTTCTTCTAGTCCTTTCTCTATCATCCTCTGGGGTACATCTAAGGTACAGAGTCAGGTTTGCTCTGCTTATTCTCAGAGCTGGCTACATGAGAGCCTGGTTTGGTGTTAATATGTCATGTATTTCAAACAGGGCATATTTCTTTTTGAGGACATTGTGGAAGAGCTTACATGGATCTATGTAAGTTCTTGTAAAACAGGTCCAAAAAAGGAACCTGCATCTCTGTTTTCCCTCTGAACAGAGCTACCTATATATGCTGGAGCTGGGAAGGGGAGCTGAAGCTGTGAAACAGATCTTGCAGTTTTCATTCTTAATATAGAAATGCCACTACAACTGAAATAAGTACTAAGGATTTTTGTGTATGGTTTTCAGATCAAGCTCTTTGAAGAAAACTATCTGTTAAATCTACATGGGTTCTACATTGCTTCAAGCTCATTTAGCAGTGTTATTTCTTAAGTTCTGTTCCATTTGATCCTTCATACTTTACTCCAAAGTATTTTTGAAATGAGGAATAAGGATCCACTAATTTGCAGACCTTACTAGAGCAGCTTCTTTGGGCTGCAGTTTCCAAATAATTTGAGTAGCGGTTGACATATGAACCTAGTTGGCAAGGATGCCAGAGTAGCTATATCTTGACTGTGATGCTAAGTAGTACAGTGAAAGCATTTTCTTACTGGCCAGCTTTTCATAGTATTAGCCCTAGGGTCACATTCAAAAGGCTTTAAAAGAACATGGAAAGTAAATCAACAAAGTTTGAAGACAGCTAATTATTTTGTGTGTAGAAAGAATTTTATTATGTATCACTAATATTTTTATTTGCCTTCAGTATTCTGTGTTAAATCAAAAGGTTTACTGTTAAAAGAAAACTGAATAAAACTGCACCAAAATCAAACCCACCCCCAAAATACCCACTTCAACCCCTTAGACATTTTCAAATCAAATTCATCCCAGGATCACAAGCAGATAAAAATTCCATTCAGATCTGTTAGGAAAAAGCAATTCTAGAGACTTGAAACAGCTTTCTGAGTAACTATTGAGATGCAGGTTCCAAATATGTTTTTTACAACACAAGGGTGTTTTTTGACTGAAGATGACCCTACATCTTTTTGGAGGATGTCCTCTCCTTTTTCTGCCTTGTTATAGATTTCTTGAAGTGTTCAAAGCATTAGAAACTGAGTGCTGAACACTGCCTGATGGTAAACTGCAGAACCTTCATTTGGGACCCTGTATGAGGATGAGTCTGAATTTGGAATAATAAAGCTCTGATCTCCAATGTGGAGCAAGACTTGTACTGCTTGCATGCCTGTGTACTTCTCTTTCTAAATGAAGTGCTCAATGTTAGCTCTTGGAGGAAGTGAGTGGCCTCAGAAAGAAAAACTCTCTAAAAAAGCCGACTGGTTTATTATGTTGGAGTTATTCTGTCACCCATATGGTACATCATAAAAAGGGCGTTAAGTTTTAGATGTTCTTAAATTCATGTCTGCTAGAGCTTTTCTGAGCAAGTGGGTTGATCGGTCTTTATCATTGTGGATCTTAATTTGATAGGTTGGCTACCCATCATGCATTCAAGGGAAGCTCAGTGAGGTATCCCAGTATGAGATTACAGCCTTCAATGTAGTGTTTTTGCAGGGGCCTGAGGTTGACTACATTCGCTATCTGGCTGCCCACTGGGAAAAAGAAGTTGTTCATCCTACCTTCTTAAGAAAGCCAGCACTGTTCTTTCACTTTCTTCTCTGAAACTTCCAGAACTTCTGTTGTGCTAGAGCAGTCTGTCCCCTTCAGCTGTCCTCTGTTAAAGTAGGAAAATCTCCTAATCTACATGCTGAGAGTTCAGTACTGATTTGAGCATTTTCTCCATTGCTGCAGCCTGAGATAATCTCATTCAGTGCAGAGTATCAAGAGGTAGCTGCCAGTGCTGGAATTGTGGAAACAGTGAGAAAGGCCTTTCATCACAGACTGGGGGTGGCACGTGGGTGAATTTTGTGGGTTCCCTAATATATTGCACACTGGATCTCAAGAAGATCGTATTAATAGTATAGACTAAAGAAAAGATTATCTTTAGAAAAGATAAACTAATTAAAGCCAATAGCTTCACACCACTGTGATCCTCTTCCATCTGACAAATCCTTTTGTGCTGAAAGAGGCTTTGATCAATATTGTTCTTATATATAATGTATATAGTTCTATTTCTAGCTGTGCTATTTTCCAGAAATATTTCTTCAAGAACTACACCATACAATACTGGTTTTGGCTTTAAAATTATGAATATTGCTATTTTAAACTGTAGAACTGTGATTCATTTTGATAAGCTGTGATATCTTTGCTAAATGATACTCGAGTGCATATTCAAGTTTCTCAAGAATATCTTGTTTGCTGCATAGGAAACAAGAACTCTGTCTATAGAGTACGTGCAACCAAATACCTAACTGAGTCGACATTTTAGCCTGCTTGTGCAGCATGTTCTGTGCTGCAGCTGTAGGTGAGGCATTCTCCACCCGGGTAGCGTGTATTTGTGTTAAGCTAGGTACATGGGGGCAGGAACTTGTCTGGCAAAATGTGCTATTGAGCTATATTGATTTCTCATTTAGCCATATTGGGTGTTCACCCTGGAAATCTAGCTAGGTTTCTAGTTGCTCATGAGAAGGCTGATTAGTATTATGTTATCTAATGAGGGCATATAGGCACTGAGGGCTTAATGCATCTTTTATGCACTCTGAACAAACCAGAAATATATCTGTATGAAATAATGAATAGCCTAGCAAAATAAATCATGGAGCTTGTTAGGTTGTACAATTAAGTTATTTTTCAGGTTTTGGAAGGCAGAAATAAAAAATGGATTCCTAGTTTGATTATTTGTGTATGTGTTAAACCAGCTGTGTACTTTGAGATCCTGCAGTGCAAGATGAAACAGAAGAAAGGTATGATTTGGAAACTGATTAATTGGGTTGCATATATGTGGCCAGAACCTCTAGCTCCACTTGATTTGGTCTCAGATTCAGGTCTTGTCATTTTAAGATGACTCAGGAGTTCCAGATTTCTGCTGAGGATTATCATATAGATATTAAGATAGTTATCATAGCATATGATCATATAGTCTTTCCATGTATTTCTTGAAGGCAGTGTTGGCAGATCTTAGTTAGGAATGCTCTATTTCACTAGCTGCTCTGGCTTTGGGGCTGGGCCTGTAGGCTAATACCCTTGCTTGTCTCTATTTTGGATGATGTAAGTATCAATGGTGGGTATGTGGCGACTACTTTTCAGGCAGGTCAGACAGCTAGTGATGAGTTCAAGCAAGACAAAGTGATTTTTGAAAACCAAACCGATAATTACTCTTCTGGATCATAGAAGGTCAAAATTGTTTGTTCTGAGTGCCCAAATAAATTGTTTGCAGAAGGAGGGTGATGGAACACTTCTATTTCTCCCTGAAATCCATAAAGAATATCTTCCATTCAATCTTCTGCATTTTTCTTCACATGGCTCCTTTGATCCTTGTTACAGAGAGTTCCTGATTATCAAAGTTAATGTCTAGTTGTGTATGTGCATGTGTGGGAAGAGGGGAATGTTTCATTTGCTGCCAAGGTATGCTTTTATGAGTGGGAGAGTTTCATTCTTTTCCTAAGGACCAATTGCATGTCACATCAAACAGGATATGCAGATTTCACATGTATATCTTAGTTGTAATATAAGAATTCTGACTCTGTCATTTGTCTTAGAAATGCTACCAAAAAAGTAGTAAAACTGAGGCATGTGTTACAACAGCATTGCAAAATGTTCTCATGTTCTTTCTCCGCGAAGTATGCTGAGGAGATTTTGACAAGAAATAGCAGCAGTCTTGCCTACAATTGCGATATTAGTCATGTGATGGCTATAAAAAGTAAATCTTTCAGCGGTATTCTCTTCTGGATTGGACATTATCCAGTTTTTCTAGTTTCAGATTTGTGTTAATGTTTGGGAACTTCTACTTTCTTGATCAAACTTTGCATTTTAGGAATGGGCTTGGACTTTACCCTGGCCGTGTATACCATGAAACAGATTTTGTTTATTTAACAAAAGCTTTGTTGCTGTTGATTAAGTGAGAGCTGTGCTTAAGAATACTTACAAGTACAGTATTGTCACACCTTCATCGTCAAGCAATCCAGAAACTACCAGGTAGATAGACTATTGGAGCAGAGACAGTGTTGGGATGGGTGGGGGGATAAGAGAATTATTTGCAGGGGCAGGGAAGAGAGGGAGACAACAGGCAATCAGAGGAATGGGTGCTGTTAGGAGAGAGTTTTTTTGGGGTAGGCTTCCATGTAAGTAACATTGCTGAATTCAGAAGGTTTACCTTTGGTTCTACGTAGGTTTGCAGATAAGGTGTTTATTAACTTCCACATGCTTTGTAGTCACTGAACTTCAAATAATCATCGAATAGTTTGGGTTGATAGGGACCTTTAAAAGTCATCTGGTCCAACCCCCCTGCAATGAGCAGGTACATCTCAGTGGCAGTTGTGCTTCCTCTCCAATATAGAGAAGACATTTCAGCGTGTAAACAGGATAAGTTTTAATTTTACTTTTAAATAACAATGTAATGATTTTACATGGAATTAAATACAGCTTAGTCAAAGGCGGTGTGTAACATGCTACATACCTCTAAAGCTATGGACATATTTCCATTGCTCCCACTTGATCGTGCTATGCTGTCCAATAAGGAAATTCTTTGTGTAGATTTCATGGTGCTTTGAATCGCCCTTATATGAAAGTTTGTGTATTATAGCTGCCTCAGGCATGATGACAGTACTGGCAGTAGATTACAAAAATAATTGCACAGTCAAGCTTAATACAAGCATGGTGCTGGTATAAAACAAAGTTGGTTTTGTAAAATGTGGCCTTCATAAGTTACTGGAATGGAAATGAAAGGACAAGAACGATCATCCAATCTATCGCTTACAAAGCAAATAAGCTGTGAAAGGAAGAGCAGTGTCTTGAAGAAAAGAAGGGATTAGAGGATACCGTTGAGAATTTTAGGCAGGCGGAATTGCTCTTCATTAAGTCCAGCAGTCAAACCCATTCCCCAGCATTAGTTGTTTTGATTTCATTTCACACAATCAAACTGAATTTCACTAGCCACTGATGTTGTGGCTTTTGTAAACGGAAAGATGACAGTTTTGTCTAAAACTGATTTTCTTTAGCCACTGATGTTGTGGCTTCAGTAGCTGGACAGATGACTGTTTGTCCTGCCAAATGTGTCCTCATCTATGGTACCACCATCTGCTGTTTTAAATAGGAGAAGCATTGTTAACATCTTTTGCCAGATGTGGTTTAAATCTCTCACTTATTCTGTGGCAGTAAAAGTGCTTTTATAGGCAAGTGAAGGTGTGTCAGACTTGGTTTGTATAGGTGAGATAGTTTGCAAGGCTGCTACTTTTGAAAAGGAGCTGAGAAAGGCGATACCTGGACAAAGGTGATAACCGCACATCGTGTTTACCATATACTCATAATAACTGCCAGGCAGTATAATCGTAAAATGTTTGCAAAGAGTTCATATTTAACACAGAAACTTCTTCAAGTAATTGAATGGAGCTTATTGAATTTGAAAATTTCATTCTCAACTTTTTTTATCATTTAATGTGCAGACTTAAGCCAATATGTACATTTGAAAGTAAAAAAAAAAAAGTAAATATAATTTTCTTAATAACAATTTGTGAAAATTAAATGAATCCTGCAGTTTTATGTTATTAGATGGAGTTATTTCCAGATTAAAGAGCTCTTAGATTTGACTGTGCCCTCATAATCTTTAGAACAAATTCCTTTCTTCCTGGGTTGTTTTGGGGCATTTTTTGATTGGTTTTGGTTGGTTTGGTTTTTGTGGGGGAGGGTTTTGGTGTTTGGTAGGTTGGTTTTGTTGGTTGGTTTGTTTGTTTGTTTGTTGTGGGTTTGTTTGTTGTAGATTTTGTTTTTTTGGGTTTGGGGTTTTTTTTGTTTTGTTTTTTTAATTTATTTTTATTCTATCTCTGAATTTCAGATTGATACAGGGTAGTACTGGTTTTGTTTATTTTCACCACTGTGACTTGGGGTAATTGAAAACCCTGAAAAGAAGCAGCCTTCCAGTGTCTAAAGGGGACCTACAAGGATGCTGGAGAGGGACTCTTCATCAGGGACTGTAGTGATAGGACAAAGGGTAACGGGTTCAGACTTAAACAGGGGAAGTTCAGGTTAGGTATGAGGAAGAAGTTCTTTACTGTCAGGGTGGTGAGGCACTGGAATGGGTTGCCCAAGGAAGCTGTGAATGCTCCATCCCTGGCAGTGTTCAAGGCCAGGTTGGACAGAGCCTTGGGCGACAGTCTAATGTGAGGTGTCCCTGCCCATGGCAGGGGGATTGGAGCTAGATGATCTTAAGCTCCTTTCCAACCCCAACCATTATGTGATTTCGTGATTCTAAGTTTAAAGCTGAGCTAATTTAGGAATGTGTTATTTTAGCTATCTGATCACATCACAGTCTGGGTGTATATCCCACATACCTCTCCCTTAGTTCCCCAACAGGACTCTTTCTAACACTGAGCAGGCTGATGAAAAGGAAGCAAACACATAGTATGCTGTATACTTAAACTATAGATAACACATCACTCTTCCTTAGTGGGCAGGGCTTTCTTGTTTAAGACTCGCATGAGTCTTAAAGTAGTAAAGTTTGGCAAAAGACAGGGAAACGTGACTGCACAACCTGAGCTTAGAAAGGATGCAGGTTTGTGTTAACTACAGTGAGAGCCCAACACTGAGTATCAGTCCATAAATGAACAATAAATGTGATCATTAATTAGCACATTGGTTTATTTCCCTACTTAATTTGTCACCTCCCTATTCCTGTTCTCAGGGGGAAAACAAAATCTGATACTGTAAATTCTAAACAAACAATGTCCAGGCAAACAAATCTCTTCTATGACTAGTGTTTATAAATCATCCCTTCCCACACCTCATCCCTCCCTCTCCTCCCCCATGTAGTTCCTCCTGGGAACTCTGAAATCATGAGTGTTTTCCAAACATGCTGATGGTGAAGAATGGTGAAAGTAATTATTCAATAAACCATTTCCAGTTTCATCTCTATTCCATTGATCATGCATGTAAGTTACAAAATTGCTTGCTTCGGTGTGTGTTGTCTGAATCCCAATTGCCACTCTATCTATTAGTTGGTGGCAGTCTTTTCAGTATAGTCTTCATTCTAGCTAGTCTAAATTCAGTTTATTCCATGTATAACTGGACCTCACTTCTAAAGAAGCTTATTTGTAGTATATATACAATACCTAACCAGTATTTCTAGCCAGGAGACACTTTGTTTCAGTTTACATGTAAGTGTTTGACCCTTCAGGACAAAGATGAAATTTCTTGGCAAGGTGCTGGATGTCTTCACTCTCTGTTTAATTCCATACAGAGGAATAGGCTTAGATGATCCAGTTCAAATGTTCAGAAGATTTCATTTCCTCTGTATTAATAGTTTAAGAAGACTTGGGCCCGTAGAGAACTACTGTCTATGTTACAATTCTTAATGTTTTTGTCTCTAACTTTAAGAATTGGAATCCCTAAAATTGAAGAAGTGCGGTTATGATGACCTGAAATGTGGCTTCAGATGCTGTTTTCTCAACTAGTATGTCTTCCCATACAGTAATTGCAATAAGCAACTTAAGTAAGCACACACAAACAAAAAATAACAGGTTATGGGTTTGGGGTGTTTTTGAGACCAGCACTTCTTAATAAAACACTGATGTTTTTGCATTAGTAAGTGCAGAGTTAATGATGTTTCTTTCGGGGGACACACAGAGCATACTTTTGGCGGGACTCATTTTACAGCCATCATTGGAACTTAGCAGGCATAGCACTACACAATGAAAGCTAAAGTGCAACTGATTTAAGAGATAATAGTTTAGGACTGTGCCAGTGTATCATACTAAACCTTTTTGTGATGATTTTTTGTGAGAGAGCGATTTATAATCTTGAAAGGTACAAAAAGTACATTGGTTTGAGTAGAGTTGTGAGAAACATATACATTACATGGCTCAGAAAAAAAGAGGTTTATTGTCTGGGTGGGAAAAATAATCTCTAGGAAAATTAGTTTTCGACAGTACCGGAAAAGTTAATAGCAGGTTGGGCTATGCAGTTGAGCTGTGTATTCACAGAACTAGTATTTTTCAGGAGGTGAAACTTCAGTCTTGAGGAGGTTTACAATAGCTGTATGGAGGGTTAAAAAGTAATAAGGTTCAGTCACTTAAGCTAGTAACAACAGGTACTACTTCCCCTAGCAAAAATAAAGACTGTCTGAAAAGTGGTAACTTTGAGAGCTTAGGAGTTTGGAAAAGGAGGATGGCTATCTTTATATTTAGGCTTCTCAACTAAATTCGTTCTTAGTAGTGGCCATAAAATAATTTGTTAGTAGATAGAAAATATTTACTTAATTGGTCACTATGGAATGGATTAGTGATACCAGTCCGTTTCTTGGCGAAGAAGTGCCTGCACTAGAAAATCTTATCATCCTTACTGGCACTAATTCCTGTCCTTGTTTGCAGCTTCAGCAGAATAGCCAAGAATGAATTGGTCACAGACTGATTCATCTGCTAAGTCCTGAACACAGTCCGTATAGATTAGGATTCCAAGATGTTAGTATGTCACTCTTGATAGCAGTTCAACTGTCTTGTTGCTGAACAAAGGATTTCAGAGCTATTAATGAACTACCTTACACGAGTCCTTGAACGTAACTCTTAAGTTCAGTTTAATATAATCTTAAAACTTAACTTGCAATATAGAATGCAGTATACCCACTTTCAAACTCCAGACGTTTGCTGTTCACAAAAGCTCTGTTACATGTAAAAATAATGTAGCAGAGTATGGCCTTAGTGTAGTATGGTGGGGCAAGCAAAACTGTCTTCAGTTGAAGCCTGTTAGCACATCCACAAGTGATGCGTGGTTTATAATTTGTTTTTATTTTCCAGCAGCAATGGCTTTTGAAAGGTTTATGTTCTGGCTGGTAAAGGAATTACTATGTCTGATGTCAAAATGTTGGAAAAATGATGTTGTACAATGTCTATTGCCTAGGCAGTTGATGGGATGGAGCATAACCAAGAGCTGTAGTAATGGAGTCAGAAAGTATTTTAGAAGCTGCCCAGTCCTTTACCTGTGTCTTCCACTGCTGTGTACCAAAGGTAAACGAAGCTCTGATGGGTTCTAGCCAGCTCATTTCTCCTCATGTGAGAGACTTACTCTGCTGTCTTTGCAAGGTGTTTGTTCATTCTTTTCAATATCCATAAGACACATGGAAGGGCTTGATGTGATTCTAAAATAAATAGGATTAGCCAAACTGTGAAAACTTAAAGGATTTGTGTGGCAATGGAAAAGGGCACGATCAGCAATGGAAAATACTCTGTTTAACTGTCTGTAGCCACAAGGATACTCAAAAAGCTCAGAGTACAAAGCACCCTGACTTACTGCACAATACTAGTTTTCCTTTTAACCCTTTTCATTCTTGATGAGTTAGAGAAGGCATTCCAGTTTGTGACCTGGAGTTATTTCTTTGCCATGTTCTTATTCTCTTGTACGTGCACCTCCTGTTAATGACTGGGAGGAGCTGCTATTTCTCACAACAGCAATGAAGTCCATTTTGCTTTTTATCTGCTTGATAAAGAGGCAGCCATGTGGTAAAGGACGATCTTGCATTTCAGGGATTACTGTATCTGTAAGGACAATGTTTCCATGAAGATATTGGGCTGAGATTCAGGAGAATTGTTTTAGTACCAGACTGACAGAACTCTTGTATGAATTTTGTTTATCACGATTTTCCTTGGCGTGGAGGAGAGTTTCTCATTTTGCTGACACTGCTGTTCCTACGGGAGCATGCTGAAATATTCGTTAGTATTTCTAACAACTTTCACATGCTACAGAATGTGTCCCTTAAATATCTTTGGAAATACTCCTCCTGTGGTCATGACAGTTATCCTTTTTTGCCTGTGATGTAACACCCACTTTTTGTCTCTAACAAACACGTAAGAGCTGTGCACTGGGATGACAAATACTAAATGCTATAAATGTTGGTATAAAGGGTGATGTTTTACGGGCTGTACCTGTCACATTGGTACATTCCCTTTACTTAGCAATCTTACTAGAGATGGAGAGGCTTCAGGCAGAATGCTCAGTTGAGTTATTTTGCAGATGTCCTCCTTAACTCCATCCTTTGGTTTCCTGGAGCCAGCCACTTCCAGGAAGGGTTTATCTTCACAGACATTGGAGTGGCTTTATCAGTAAATTTTTGTATTCATAGCATTGAAGTATACGTGCCTCAGTTATTGCAGGCAGAGATGATTATTCCTTTAGCTCCATGATTAAAAGGCTCAGGCTCAGAAACAAATGACAAACATGGTCATAAACACTACTGGTTAAGACAGTATATTGCAGAGAGAGTGTAGAGTACTTGTGTACAGGCCCAGATCCCAAGAATTAACCTTGTCTGGTTTGCCCATTGGAGAATGACAAATCTCAGGCTCAACATCCACTGAACACTAATATAATTTGTCCTGAAAACTTACTGGTCTGTATGGAAAACTGAGGACTGTTGTCTTTATTTCAGCTAACCTTGTGTTTATATTGTGATGAAGTACTCTGAACACACATTGCATGTAGTTTATTTTTTCTGATGTTTCAGTTCACTATTCTTTATGCATTGATTTCTGACTGTCTGTATTTATATACATGTATACTTACTGTCAAAAAAGGTTCTGCAGTCTGCAGTGAGAGCCATTGTCACCATTTAGTTTTAAACCAAGTCAGTGAAACGATAGCCTAATAGATTTTTATTTTGTGAGCTGCTTATGCTTTTCCTTTCGCTAAAAAGCTTAACTATACAATATCAAGAGTTGTTCAGAATTGTTTTTTAATATCTAACTCATCAAAGAAAGGAGAGGGAAGAGCTCTTTGTTGCACATATGCATGAAAAGATTCTTGAGAAGCAAGAAGCATCATGAAATTCAAACAGTACTGTAGTGTTGAGGATTTGTTTCATTTTCTGAGAAGAGCAAGAAAATATTTTATCCCCTAAGGCTGAAAGGCACAAACAACTCTGGGTAAAGCAGAGTTAGCTACATTTCTTAACCAAAGAGGAGTAGGGGGTGTATAAATTTCTCCTCTCCCAGCTGTCCTGTTGTTGTGTGCTCACAATAGGTACAATGATCAGAGTACAGTATTTATAAGTAGTACAGCAAAATTAGTTAGGGTACTAATTTGACTGAAAGTTCCATATGTTCCAAATTAGAAAAGCCACAGAAGTTTGTTGTCTTTTTGATAAAAAGATAAAATTGGTCCTAAACTTGAGTATAAATGTATAAAGAACAATTTTAAAAGATGTTTATAAACAAGGATCTTCAGTAAATTGTTTTATACACAGCTCAACACTTCAATTCCTATTGATATTAGTGGAAAAACTTGCTTTTACCACAATGGGACGAGGATCTGGCCTATGACCTATTTCTTTAATAAAGTCTAGGGGGTAAAAAAACAAAATGCCAAAGATGTTGTGCAATAAAAAAAGTAATTCATGTTCCCTCCCTCTTATTCGCTTCTGATAAAAGTCTTGCAGAAATATCATGTGCTACTATATTTATAATCTTCCTTAAGATGTATGTAAGAATTCTGTACTCGCAGTAAGGAAAGTGTGTTAATATGTAGTTGAGGTACAAAGAATTCTAATGATGTTGATCTCTGTTTTTCAGTTTGTGGGTGCTGGAAGGCAAGTCAACTGAAAAGAACAAAATATTATCAAAACAGGCAAATAAGTGTGTTTGAAATTGAGTTAATCCGCTGCCAATTTGTCTAAAAATACCTAAACTTGGTTACCTCTGACTCCAGAATTTTAAGAGATCGTTCAACTGCTGATGCAATTGAATTTAAGCATTTGGGGTTTAAATTACAACTTTTTTTAGTACATCTAATTGGTAAAATTAGAAAATATAAATAATAATGGAGAAAAATAACCCAAAACAGGAACAAGGATGTACTTTAATGCAGCAAGACAGAAATTTGTAGAACAACCTCTTTTGAATGGTGACATAAATTTCAGATGTGCCATCATGTAATTCCTGGGAAAGGGTTTTGCTCTTAGTGCAAAGTCTATGTAGAGGCATCAGCTGAGTGTTTATGTGGAGCTCTGTGTAGTAGAAGATGTATAACTGCAGTGATTTAAAAGGAACATTGAAATAATTATGCTCTGAGGGCACACTACTCTGCTAGCACTACTTGCAATGCAAAAGATTAGAGGAAGAAGAAGAAAGTATCTCATGCTTCATAGATTATCCTTACCTTCATGTCATAGCCAAAGTTCTGGTCCCAGGAGGGAAAATGCCTGCAACTACCTTGGGTTTATAACTTGATTTATATTGGTCATTCAAGAATTAGATTCTGTGTAAGACCTTCTTTCCTCTTTAACCCTGCTACTGTGCAAAATAGGATGGATTGTGAACGAAATCTTCAGCTGTGTAATGGCTGGCATGGGGCAGTGGTGCAGGAGTTCCATGTTAGTTTGACTCAGTTCTACTGGCCTGGTTTTGTGGAGCTTCAGTCAATGAATAGTGAATAATCTATAGAGTTGATTGTAATTTTAGCTAAAGGATTAAGTAGAAGTATTTTGATTTTAAAGCAATACCCAGATTATTTTTTTATCTATGAATGGTAAGATAGGATATGACATGGTTCTGGCCTTTTGATCTTAGAGGTATGACTATCATCTTAATAAAAATTAAATTTGTTAGGATATGTCATGTTTGCAGTTCATTGTATGACCACGTTTCTTTTTTGTTATTTTAGTGCTATTACACTTTTGGTCTCAATTATACCAACAAAAATTTAGAGAAAGTCCACTGGAGTTAATATTGTACTAAAACTACACAACAGTAACTGAGGACAGATGTGGTTATATTATTTTTGTCATTTTGCTTGCCTCATAGGTATACAATTTATCATCTGAAAACAAACAAACAAAAAACCCAACCAAACCCCAAATCCCACAAAAATTCCCCCCTGCCAAAACAACCCAAACCCCGTAAAACCCAAAACATCTGCTACCCACCCCCCCAAAAAAAAACCCCACAAGAAAAACCAACCCCCAAAACCCTAAAATCCATGTCCAAACCTGTGTAAGCCCCAAAAAATCCTACAGAAACACTAAATACTCTGGTATTTGGATTAAAGGGAATGAACTGCAAACCAGTAAGTAATAGGATGCTGAAGTGTAGTCTCTTCTATGATGTTTTCATTTCAGTGACTATAGTCAAGCTGAGGTGCATTACTATTCACTTCCATGGTCAGGGCAGTCTAGCCATGTACTCACACTGGAACTCTGGCTTACAAGATGCAGGTTTGAGGAACTGCTCCTGTCGAACTCTCATTGAAATAGATTTTAACAGTAATGTATAATTTTATTAAAGGCAAAATTAATATGTAAATATCTCAAAGGTGAAAGCTATCCACTTGAGAGTTGTAAGAGATCTATCAGTTATGAAATTACTGAGCTAAGAGGTGAAATCTGTTACTTACAGTGGCCTCAGAATTTAGAAATGAAAATTTATGCACACTTTTAAGGATCCATAGGAAAGAAACAAACAAAAAATACAACAAATCACAAGGTCTGACTTCTGCTCTGGGTATATTAATAAAAAAAACCCATCAGTCTTATAAACATGGATGAAACATACTTTTAAAAGGAATTTTTACCCCTCACCCAGCTTGAAGAAAAACTGTACCTCACCGATCTACCGCGTTTTGTCTTTTTTCCCTAGAGTTTTTGGATTGTGTCAATGAGCATGACTGTGTGTGATCTGCTTAGTGCAGCATGCTGAGATTCTTCAAATGTCTTTTGAAAAGAGCCCTTATAAACAGCTCTTGAAGAAATTAAGCTTGATGAAGTAAGTGGAAAGGTCTTCCTGTGGATGAATAGTTACTTAAAGACAGGAAATTAACTTGATGTAAAAATAGTCAGCTTTCACAATGGGAAGAGGTAACAGTCTTCCTTCAGGCATTTGGATTCTGGGGTTTTTCCACTTAACGTATTTGTGAATGAGCTGGAAAGGGGATGAAATAAAAGCACACTTAACTATACTTAACTGTGAAAAACATGCAGTAGAACTAGAGAGAGCAGATGAAGGGGTATACGGAATAGTTTTTACACAAGCAGAGACCGAAGAGACTAAGGCTGCCTTGCCTGGCAAAGAGTCAATCTAAGAGACTATGTTACAGACCTGTAAAATTAGGAAGAGAAGAAGTTACTAGGGAAAGCACATAGCACACAAATTTGAAAATTGTTGGATTGAACACTTAAACAAAAGGAAGTTTTATTTTTTTCACTAAAATTCTAATTAATTTTTTAGATTTCATCAATTGTCAGAGAAGGTGTTAAAATTAAGAAAATCTATATACAAGAGTTGAAAAAGTTTGAGACAAATTTGGAAGGACTGCCTGTTGGGTGATATTAAATATGATGATCTAGAGCAAACATACTACTCAGGAAAGTCCCATAAGTAACTGCTAACGAAAATAAATATTTTGGGGTAGCTGTTCTTATATTGCACTTATGTTCCTTTTGGACTCTGCTTCTGCATATATTTATCCCTCTAAGAGTAATTCAGAGTCTCAGCACAGCACTGCTGCAGCGTATGGAAATTGTCAAGTTAGGTCAGCTTGCCACTGGTTGGAACTACTACACAATGCAAGCAAGAGTTTTAAAAATTGTTTAAGCCTATGTAAGTAGTTGTTCCTGTCATTATTGCTGTGTAGTATTTCCATTGCATAGTACTGGAGTAGTCCCTGCTTATTACATGGATGCCAGACTCCACAGAAGGAACATATTTTTAAGGAACTAACAAAATCGTAGATGGCAACAATGTCACTTACAACACATTGATTTTTACGGTTGGCTTTTCCAGACCCTGAAATATATAACATTTTTCAGAAGGATTTAAATAGCAGTATCTTCTTTTTTTTATCCCCCCTTTCACCACCCCATGTCTTTTAGATACAGGCTTAAGACCTGAACAAAAGTCCCAGAGTATGAGGAATATAATATGCCTATGGATAAGGGTCAAGTCTAACTTTAGTGGGGGGAAAAGGCAGAAATTACTGCATTGAACAAAATGGGAATTGGAGGTGGATTAATTAAGAGAAAGTGTTTCCTTTGGTTTAGGGAATCACAATGCAACAAGTAAATATGAAGAATTGATCACTGAGAGATCTGTGAGGTTTTGATCACCATGAGAATACTCTTCCACTGTGCCAGTCTTCACACAGTGCAGAACATTCTCTCCTGCTCTTTGGTTTGCACAGTGGTTGATAAGGGAGATGATGCTGCAATCACATCTCAGGGATATTTGTAAAGAGAAACAACTCCATTAGGTTATGCTGAAATTTAATCTGTGTCCTGCTATGGTGCCAGGGTGGTAAGAGAAATGATGTGCCCACCCAGTTCTTTTATTGCACTTGTGCAGGTGTTAGGAGCTCTTATTGAGTAAGAACAGTTGCAAAAAGCAGAGCTTTACAAAATTTGATTTGAGTGGTACAAACTGGTGACTGGAATTCTGACATAATGCTTATGCGTTTGAGGACTCTGTGGCTTTGAATGGTTGTGGATAAATAGTAAGCTGGAAGTTAGTTTTTTTAAATTCAGACTGTATTCTGATATATGCTAACAGGCCAGGGCTGGGACTCTGTTAAGGAGTTTCAGCAAGTGAAAATTAATTGTTATATTTTATTTTCCTTGCCCAGGCAAAAGGTGAAGGCAATTTTTATGTTGGAAAACTGCAATTTTGTCTTAAAAAACACCCAAAACCCCCCACAACCAACCAACCAAAAACAAGAAAGAAAAACCCCACCATCATCCCCCCCAAAAAACCCCAACCCAAACACCAGAAAACCTAACATAAAACCCCCAAACCAAACCCTTAGGAGAACGTGCTTCTCATAGGGTTTTGGGGATGTGTTTAGCATCACTAGTCATAAAGTACTTCTCCCCGTGCATCTTTACAGCAGTGTGGAGTTGTCTAGGGTACTCCTGCCGTTTTTGCAGTCATGCCTGCAGTTTCTGCCCATGAGCTTAGCTGCTGTGTTTAAACAAAAGATGCACCATGAGCTTAGCTGCTGTGTTTAAACAAAAGATGCAGCCATGGCTTTCTTGCAATAATTACTGAGTGCCATAATGTTTCCTTAGAAGGCAACTGAAACTTATGGCATGAGCCGGGCTAATGCTAGCGTAGATACTGACACGTCAAGAGGCAGCTTAAGCACATGCCCACCAGGCTGTCCTGAAAACTCTTGGGCTGCCAGAATAGTCCAGAATTTAGGATGGCACATTTGTGAAAGTTCTCTAATGTAATAGAGTAAGGCAGGGTAGGGGAATACTATTGAAAGCCTTTATTGTCTTGGTATGAAGGATACAAAAGAACTGGAAATGTAGGACGTAGTTTGCTAGGTTTTTCTCCCCTCAAGTATTCCAGGTTTTATGCTTAAAAACAGAAATATGAGCTCAATTTTGTGTGTTATTAGAATTAAGGATTATAAAGTTGGGGATTATTTTATGTTGCTGATTGCAAAAATATTTGAAATTAAATCCTATGTTCTTCCTTTCCTTTTGTCTTTCATTTTTCTAGGTAAATGAAAGTAAAAGTATTAAACCTTCAGTCAGTAAAGGCTGAATAGAGAAAGGGAACAGATTGCAGTGCACAAAAGTAATACCTTGTTATTAAATCACATGATTTTGAGAGTAGGAATACCTATTCCTAGTTTAACAGGGTTCATTGGTTCAAAAATTATTACTGTATTCTAAACTGTTTCTAATTAATTGAAACTTGAATCTGTCATAGCTTTTGGTTTGTTTTTTTTTTTTTTTTTTAATTATTATTAGGATGGCACTGCATTTGTGTTAAAACATCTGTCATTTTGTCATGTGTATGAATGCTTTTTCCTAATGGTCAGCTTGTCACAGTTAATTAGTCTTTAGACATATGAACAGTCATAAAGCAATGTGACTTTGAAAATTATGTTTCTAAACACCCATAACTTTAAACTCTGAAGTGACAATGCGCTCACAAGATATTCGTGCCACAAAGCAGACTGTAAACTACCTTCTTGAGCTTCAGGCTGGGGGAGCATGCAGTTTTCTGTGTGGAACACTTCTTGCATTTTCTTTTCAGTTTGCTGCATGCACGTATCCAGTTTCAATTCATTAGTTTTTAATAATAATGTATAATTGCATAAATAGATTTCTGGACTTTAAAGGTCTTTCCTGAGATCCAGAAAAAAATAGTTAATGCTGACTAGCATTTTCTTTTTGCATTGCCTCAGTTTTGCATGCCCTATTGGACATCATATAGCCCTGACTGTCCTCTGAAAAGTAGTGCATTATATGGGCATCAGGTAGTCCCCTTGACCACTGGCTATCTGTAACAAATTTGAAATACCACAAATTTACTCTAGAATCTGTTTATATTAATTGGAAGGGTATAACAACTTAAAAAAATTGGACTTGTACCCACACCTGAGAGAAATCTGACATTAGGTTTTTCATTCAGACTTGTGTCTTGGTTTTGACTTCTTGATGTTCCATACAATAATCAGTATAATGCTGACAATATATATGGGACTCAACTTGCAAGACTGCAAATGAGCTGTAAGATATGATGGACCCCCTTGATCCTTGTTTATTTTAAGGGAATCTGAAGGTTATTCAGAATCCCACAGGAGATACGTCATTCCCTATGACATATTGGATTGGGCTCTATGCTATAAAAGAAAATGAACTCAATAGAATAAGTCCATTAATAAGAAATGATAGCAGATGCTATAGCAAGTGTCTTAGTTGTCTGATATTTTTTGCAAGAGGCTTTTTCTACCAAAGGTAATTTGTGATGTCCTATACTCTATTCATCCTCTTCTAGATAAGGTGATTTCCATTTCACAAGAATTAATGCTTCAGCATATAGGAACTAGTTTTTATTAAAACTCTCATTATGATGTTCTGAAGAATAGGTAATTTCAGGGAGATCAGAAACTAGTGGTAAGTGTATTTGGTCTAATGAATTCTATTCAGTTTCCAAAAACATAGCAACTTATATGTCTTAAATTCGAAGATGATTCTCCTTCTTTTCAGTATAATAGTCTCAGTGGACTTTTAAAAATATTAATAGGCATGGAAGAATTACACAAGGGGAGAAGGCATGAATAGCTGATCTAAGCTTCTGACAAAATGGTGTGTGGGTACATAGGTAGCATTTTATTTTTTAAGAGTATTCTAAATTCAAGTAGACAATGAATATTTCATTGCTCTCCATATGGTTGGGAAGAATGAGTAGCTAGTGCCTCCTAAGCCACCTTGTCTCACTTTATAACCTAGTAGTTAGCTGTCTTCTGAGTCTGGGATTCTGTATGGGCACCTGACACAGAGTAGGGGATACAGATACTGCTCATTAGATGAGGTAAAAATGCTCAGGAAAAGCAATATAATCTGTAGCATCTTCCCCCAGAGGTGAAGGGAGAGTATGCTTCCAAACTAGGGAAGTCACAAGGAGAGTAAGTAAAGGAGTCAAAAAGCCTGCATGCCGACAGACCTTTTTCTAGCAGGTTTTGCTATTAGATGACTTGGGAGAGTTCTGGCTCAAGGGCTGATCTTTGGGTCTTTAACAAGAGGTCCTTTCAGTCTCAAGAAATTTAGAGAAAAAGAGGTAAATACAGAAAATGTGGTAAAATCTATCAGTGGCCAAATACAGGGGTTTTCCCAAGGCCATAACTCTGTGTGGAGCTGCTGTTTCCCAGTATCTGTCCAGCATTTTACAGTCTTTTCATGTAATACAGCTATTCCTTTCTCTGAATCAAGCATTCAGCCTGACTGCTGTATAAGAGATCCATGACAAAATTACAGAACATGTGTAACTAGTTTTATGAATCAAGCTCTAAGCTCTCTTAGAGCTCCATGTACACCCTAACAAGCAATAACACTAAATGTCTTGGATATGAAAAGAGAGTAAACAAACATTAACAAAATGGAGTCCTGCTCTGATAAATACATGGTACATTACATTTGGAAAAAGAGATTCTCAGGACCAGATTCTCCACATCTGATTTAGACCAGCTCCAGCCTCATTAACTGACATGAATTTACACAAGTTCTGTAAAAATCTGAATCTAAAGTTATGGATTTCTTCCCTCGTTAGGGATAATTTGCAAACCATGTTTCTTTTATTCCCTTATGGGAATTTTATTCCCATGTGGGATCATGGTGCAGGATTCTGGCTTGGCCTTGAGAAAAGCAAAGAATCTTCAACTTGTCCAGACCAGATCTGGTCCACAGTCAGGGTACTGCAGCAACATGAGTAAGAAAAAAGTAGCTAGCTGGTAAATAACTAGGAGATCCTCAGGCTGTCCTTCAAACACTGATTTTGAACAGATACATCATAAATGCAGGTTTTCCTATAGGCAATGAAGGTTCTTCTCTGAAATCAGGATTTACAACAAGCAAACTAAATTGTTCTGACTATGCAGAGGTAAAGTATTAATAAGGCCGATATGATCACTATTAGATGTAGCTATAGGTAATCCTGTAGGCTCTCTAAAATCTCAACATTTTTTTTTGTATGTTGTGGTTTGTTGGTAGCTGCCAATTAGAGTACCTGCTGAGGTTCTTCACACACAAAAGCATGACAAGGTCTATAATTAATGTAAGTGCGAATGCATCTCTACTCACCCAGCACCATTCAGGCTTGCATGTGTACTTAGAAAATGGAGGTTTGTGCATTAAACAGTATATGTATCATCGAAACAGTCAGATTGGGAGGTACCTCTGCGGGTCAAATGGTCAAACCTCCTGCTCAATACAGGGCTGATGCAAAGGCTAGAACAGATTGCAAAGGGCCTTGTTCATTAAAGTTTTGAGTATCTACAAGAACAGAGGTTCCTCACAGCCCTGGACAAAGGGATCTAGGGCTTAACTACTTTCTGGGAGTATGCCTTCTTGAGCTGGGGATAGTAATGGTCTTCAATTTAAACCTAAATATTTTAGGACATTTTGCAGCTTCTATCTGTATTGACATTAACTGATCTTTGTATTCATTTATTGTGAGTTTCAGTAAGGAATGTGTAAGACTTACATATTTTTTTTTTAGTTGGCATGCAGAGATTGAGGGGGAAAAGCCCAATTATTTGACAAAAATTTTAAACTAAATAAATTGGAGGTGACTTCAGGGCAGATATCCTTGTTCGGAGTCCTCTTGAACTTGAAGCTGGAGAGCATGACTTTGAAACTTACTTTGGGCAAGCTTGTACCTGCAAGAATAAGAGCAGGGAGGAGTAAATCTAGTATGGTATATGCTATTTCAGCTTGTGTCACTGTTACAGCTCATGGGTGGCTAAACAGTTTTGTGCTGCAAATATGCTGGGCAGTATATTGTGTACTGCAATATATTGTGAGACCTTAAAAAAAAGTGATACACAACTAAGAAAAAACTCAACTGCTGTCCTTATGTTTTTGTCTTTGTATGGGGTTTAGGGGGAACAGACCTATGATTAAATCAGCTGCTGATCTGAACAGCTGGAAAGGATAAATCCATGCAAAAATAACAATTTCTCTTACTAAAATAATGTTTCCCTGTTATAATACATTTTACATGCCATGAATATAACTCAATGAGTTGACTACTCCTCTCCAAGAAAAGTGGAGAAGTGCTTGGGTTGCACCATTTATTTTTATTTTCTCAGGGATGTTGTGGCTGCCAGGTTTTGTCCTGCAGTGTAATTTGGAGGCTTGTCTTGATTTCATTAACTGACCAGAGTCTCTTGGCCACATTCTGTAAAATGATAGAGTGCTCTGACCTGTTCTTTTTAGAACTTTATATACTACCATCTGCCACCATGCTTTCTTATAGTAGCTAACAGTTGCCTTTTGTGCAAATAAGTCTTTCTTATACTGACTGCAGTTCAGCACAAATCCAGATTCTGACAGAGTTTTCCATGCTTCCTATTGAAGGACCGGTTGTCTTTAGCAGAATTGTATACAAATAATTACAACACAGAGGTGTTTCACCCCTTTCTTCCTTCCTTTAGAAACATCAAGAAATGTGCTCCCTGAAAGTGGTCTCCTGAGGTCTATGTGAATCTGAGGAAACTGCATGAAAGATTATGATTATAAAAAGGAAGTACTACATTAGCTGTGTCTCTTTTTCTGCCCTTCTCTCTAGGACAGCACATCCTATTGAAGCTAATTTCATAGAATAACTCGACACTCTGTCTTAGAAAACAACTTCATCTTGGGAAGTTAACATAGAACAGTTGGTCTAATGGAAGCTGGTACTTCCTCAGATGAGTTCTTAGTTCTGGTAATCTTTGGAAAAAGCTAGAAACAGCAAAGATAAGATTTTTCTCAGTTGTTTCATAAGCACTTAGAATTTCGAGTTATGAAAGAACCCCACTAAAAAATGCTTTTGTTCATGTGATATTTCTGTGATAGGATCAAATAATCCAGTATTTCAGAGATTTCACTAGAGGAAATTCCCAGAAGTGCAACCTTTGAACATTCCATAAATTGCTGATTTTGCTTCCAGATTCTTGTTATGAATTCCCTAGCATTTTTGAAGTGTATATAGCTCTTGTAGGGTTTTGGGGTTTGTTTTTAAGAATCACATATATTGAATTTGGAGTTCAACTCTAATTTAGAAAAAAGAAAAAATCAGCTTAGGTTTTAACAAAGCAGAGGTTCTCTCACAATTGGGTTAAAAACATTTTGACAACCCAGGCTGGGATTCTAGGTTATTGTAAAATCTGAAACTGTGCAAGTTTCGACACAGTTTGATAGTTTGATAAGAACACTCTAAGCACTTCTGAAGTTGCCCACACTTCATACATTTGACACAAAGGATTTTTTTCTGTAAGCAGTATTTTCCAAGTCTTAGCTATGTGTGTTGAGAGATTAATGAGAATTTTCATCTTTGTTGCTGGCATATTTGTTTGCCAGAAGCACATTGGTTTTCCTTATTAGCAGAATATTACTGATACTCCTATTAAAACAAACAAAAAAACACCCCAGTAGATGAAAACACCTAGCTACACAGAAGAGTGACTGTTGGTAACAGTGTGCTGATGCTATCCTTTTGTCTCTGTCCTAGCTGCATATGGAGGGAAGATTCCCTTAGTTATCCTGAAAGAGCTTCCTTTCTCTGCTGTTTTTTCCTGGTATCTCTGGGGAAATAAGAGTATTGTTAATATACTGGAAGCCATATAACATGTATACATTCTGTGTAGCGGAGGTGTTTCCTGGGTACAACATCTGACCAAAAAATAAGCAGCTGTCACAGCCTCTTCAGTTCTCTCTGTGCCAAGCTTCTCTGCATGCAGGAGAGACTATGAGCAACTTCCATTCTAAGACACAAGCTTCAGTGAAGATTTTAGGTGTTAATCTACCAGTTCATTCAAGAGTGTTGTAGTTCCAAACCCCCCACCCAGCAAACCATCTATGGATGCTGCTGGTTTCCGGGCAGACTTGGATGGTAGTTTGGCAGTTGTGACAGTGACATTAGCCCTTGGCTAGCAATGCTGGGTCCAGAACTCCAGCCTTGAGGGTTGCTGTGTGTGAAAGCTGAGTGGGAGGATGTAGAAGTAGGCACTGTGGCCAGGTTACTTAAGTGGCTGATATTCATCACTGTAGAAATGAGGCAGGCTCAAACTCTAGTAAGGAGTACATGTATAACCCACTGGCACTGAATATGAAACAAGTTTCTTATGTAATGTGGTAGACTTACTTGTCACTTTGTTCCTGGTGTGACATCAGGTCAACTAAGTGTGTATATTTGAAGAGCAGTGCCCCATGTGAGAGTGGGGGGACAGTGAGGCAGAAGGGTAATGGGAAATGCATGTGAAGGAATCCAGGCTGATTGAAGGTACATACTGGAGGGTGCTGAGTTTCTTTTTGCCTGTGCAATATTCCAACAAGACAACTTTTATGATGCCCTAAGCAAGGTTCAAGGGCAGCACAGCATGAGGAAGCAACAAACTTGGGCTTTGAAAGACATACCTGGGCACTGTAATAGGATAGCATAGACATCACTTGTTAAAATCCTTGTAGATTCCTGTGTGTGTTTATCAGTAAGAGGGAAGGAAGAATACCTAACAGGAGAGAAATTTGAATCTGGAAGCTTTTAAGAAGAGTCAATTGAAGCCTCATAAAATAGTCTTAGTGTAATTTATCTGCCAATGAAACTTCTGAAGTATGTCTTCCCAGTCTTGTAGTTAATCCTGATCTCTACAACTTCATTAAATCTTTCAAGAAAACTTAGGGGTTTGTGGAGAAGTCATTTTGAAGCTAAGATGGAAAATTCTTGTTTGAACAAACCTTGATAGAAGGACTTTTTTCTCCCAAGCTTCCTATTTTAAAAAACCTCATATCAGAATCATCTACAATTTGGGTAGAAAATAGTCTCCAGGATGGCCATGTTGCTGCTTTTATAATATCCAAGCTTCTTATAGCAAGAGGAGATTGACTACAGAAAATATTCTTAGTTTTCCAGTTTGGTGCTTCTGGATAGCTTGTTTAACTACTTTTGGTAATATTTTTTCTTGGCCCATCCATGTTTTACTGTCAGAGTCTTTCTGACTGGTAGCATTACCAGAAGGAAATTATTTTGAGGAAAAACTAAGGTGGGTAGTACCCACTGAGATTGAAAGGGAAAGATTCTGACTGCAAGTCACAGAAATTAGCTGAAGAACTCTGTGAGTTGTCACGATACTTTTAAGGCATAGTTTGACCAGATATCAAATTTGATTGTGATCCTTTCTAACACTGGAGGCATTAGAAGTTCCCTGTAAGAAGCCCTAAGGGAAGTTTCCCTTGGGGTGTATTTCTGCCCACTGTAACACTTCCACTATGCAAGTTGTAGATGCATGATTGCAATCTTCACTTATGACAGGATTCCAATGTTTTAGCTTTAATGAAGCTACATGATAGCTATTTGACAATATTAGGGCTCATTTAAAAAATGTATTGAAGATTAAGTGGCAAATACCACTGTGTCATTGGGAAATCTGTCAGCAATGGTTACTGTTTCCATTGCCTTTAGCACATTCATCAAAGGGATAACAAACAGATACTTTTTTGAATTTTAATGGAAAAATTGTAGTGCAGTCATGTGGCATTAAAATTCAGAGGTCTGTAAATAATGAATTATTTCAGTTATGGTTACTGTTTCCCTATCTTTAGGAAAAATAGCATCTATATGTTGTACTTTGTTGCTAACAGCATACTTTAATATTTATGAACTGCCAGTTTTCTATAAACAAAGAAATTTGGTAGTTGTCACTGTAATGGCTTGTTATTTATATACTTCTAAATTTTACAGAAGCAGAATACTATTAGTGTATCAAATTTGAACTAACCAGAAACATCCTTTTTCACTGTTACGTTGAACACAGTAACTTGAGAGCTACGGAAGTGCTGTCGTATGGCTTGTCACAGGAAATGGTCCACAAGGCATGGCTCAAGAGAGTGCATTGGGCCTATGTGTGTATGTGCAGGACCTCAGCCTGCAGGCAGGAAACAAATTAAAGAACCAAGGCTTTCTGTTCCAGCATGATTTCTTATCTCAGAATGAATGGAGTCATTGTGGCATAACTAGATTACTGGATTAGGAGATGGATGTCGCTGCAGTCATGTAGCCCCATTTTCTAAGGGGGTAGTGTCATTTGAATTTTATGTATACTGCTGGTGTTTTGAGAGGCTTCTGAACACGCTATAAAAAGACTTTGATTCACTTCCTCTCAAGCTGAGACACTGTAACAATCATACATACAAGCATTTGTGGTTTTCTAAATCACTTCAAAACCTTTTAAATCTAAGAATGTCCCAGGCATCAGCACTTGTTCTGAAACTTCAGTTCACCTCTGAGGCTTAAGATTTATTTGATTCAACAAAATGGAATCTCAGGGGTGTAAAGTGAACCTTCAACATTTATTGAGAGAGTATTTTAGATGTCTCAAGGTGGTTTTGTTTTGTTTGGTTAAATTACCAGAAGACTTGTAGAAGTTCTTCATTGTTTGACAATAGCATCTGTATATATGTTGCTATGTGCCCTTCTTGGAACTTGCCTGAGTGATAATAAATATATATGCTCTCTACATGAACTGTTCCATCACTTTACTCAAGAAGTGTCCAGTTCAATGTTCTAATCATTTTTGCCTCTGGACAAACAGCTAAATCATTGACTCTGTTCTTTTTGCAGATGAAGAAAGATGTAGTGTTGCTCCTAATGTACAAAACATTGACATGTACTGTCTATTTTGTTACTGAATAGCTTTCTTCCTCTCCATCTTTCTAAACGTAGCTTCTCTGCTGCCACTAAAAGGATGTTTTTGCAAAATATGAATTGTTTGAATAAGAGATTCTGAATTATGTCTGCAGGGCCTAATTTTTAGACATCTGACGTGAAACAGAATACAAAATTTAGAAGGGGGTGTTTAAGTCACCCTAAATAAGGGTGCAGGGAGCAGGGAGGAAGAAGGCATCTCTGAAAGGCAATGCAAAGAAACTCACATGGATGGTAGGAGCCATCTGGGGTAAATAGAAACTACTGTGGTGGCTTCTGTCTTTATCTCCACTCTATATTAATCTCCACTCTCCTCTAAACTTTAGCTGCCTGCCAGCAGCTTTGCTGTCTACAGACTAGAGTAATCTTTTATGAACAAGTTCCTGACAGTCAAGTTCGGTTCAAAGAGTTGAGGAAAAGTGTCATTTTTCAGTTTTAAGACAGGAATCGAAAATCAACACCAAGGAACCTGATTGTATTTTTAGATACTTAAAAGGATGTGCAATTCTGACACTTAGTACTACATTTAAAAACAACAACAAAAAAATTAGAAAGGCATTTCTGACTGTTATGCTATTGGCCTAACTGTAGACAGGTAAATAAGGGTTCATAAGGTCTGAAATGTAGATCTTAAAAAAAAAAAACAAACCAAGAACAAAAACAAAAAAAACCCCAACATTTAAAGCTGATAAGACAATAGGTTTGATTTTCATTTTTTGCTGTATTTACCTGTGTGATAAAAATGTATTTACCTTAAAAATCTCTGAAGAACAGTCCACACTGAGCAAACAGTTTCATTCTCTTTGAGAATGAACAAAATGTCCATTTGCTTCTATTTCCTTCACAGTCGTGGGACCTTTATGTGTTCTGTAAATTAGCTTTCATACTAGTTTACAATGCATTAGAATACGAATTATTTGAATTATGATGAACAGAGTCCATGCCAATGTACTTGGGTATTCTATAATTAATGCCAAAATTTGATTTCAGGGCTTTGGCCGCAAAACTGATGTCTGGCCCAATTGCTGGATTTTGCAGAGCAGTTTCTTAAGTGTAGGTTCCCATGTGTATTTAATGATTCTTCTTTTAAATACAAGACTAGAGGTAAAAAGAAAACCAGGAATGGGAGAGATGAAAAAAAAAACAACACAAAAAAGAGGAGGAAGACGTTCAAACAAATACAGAGTCTCTCTATAAGGAATATATATGCAGTGAAAATTCAGGTCATCACTAGCTGAACTGGTGAAGATTGCCTCTGTATAAAGCATAGTGTTTGCACAGTTTGGACGTGCCACTTGGTTTTGGTGCAGGTCTGCTCACTGTATGCGAGCTCCTACTCAGACATGGGTACCTCATCCACAGTTCTCAGTGCATTCAGTCTGAAACTGTCATTCAGTGGCTTTTAGGAAATTTTGAATGGGCTTTAATGAGTCAAAGACAGAGACAATTGTTGTTCAGATGCCAGAGGTTCTTGCGATGTATAGTCATTCCTATGATACACTTCTAGAAAGGAAGCCTTGGTGAATGACAAGCATTCGGTATGCTTTGAGATGCAATTCCTACTAGAGGTGCTAAACCAGAGGAAATGGCTGAAGTGGGAGGCAGTAGTAGGTGTTTTGCTAGTATTAGCAGTAAACACTGCCATCAGCTTTGATGGAAATACTTCATGGAATTAAATTTTTCTCCTCCCCTAGCATGGAATAACCAGGTTTGTGCACAGCTTTGTTGTGCTAAGCACCAGTGGTGGTCATGACTTTGATGCAGATTAGTTAACTGAGTGGTTCTGAATCCTTTTGTTAAGCAGCAGTGACTATAATCCTTTTGAATGAAGGTGACTCTCCTGTATTGGAATGAAGAATTGCCCAAATATAGTTACATGGAGGTGTCCTGTATTTTTTGTTTGGCTCTGTATAAAGAAATTAAGCCTGGATGAAACTGCACTGTGTATTTTTCCAGTAGAGTGAAAATGAAGTAAGATATTTCACAAAAATAAGTGGATTCTGATGGATTTACACACACACACTTAAAAATATGAAGTACTGGAATCTTAGATGTAGGCGTACTCCTTGGAGTCTTGTCAGGATTGCAAGTTCTTATGCTGCCACGCTTCTCAGTGCACTACAGTTAACGTCTCTTACGAGGCAGCAAATCCTAGAATTCCCACAACTATCCCCTAAGAGATGGGCAACAGGCAAGGACAATGTGTTAGTTTATGGGACATATAGGCACATGGGAAGAAATGAAGTTTTTCTTTATAATCAAAACATGTTTTTTTCTATCCTAAAAAGGATGAATACAATTCTTAAAATACTTTTTTATATTTTTTCTTTAATGTCTTATTCTTTAATACTTCAGATATCAATTTCTTGTTTTCTGTGTTATCTTAAAACAAAGCCTGAAACTAAACCTTGCTCCCCATGTGTTGCTGTTGCTGGCTTTTTGTTTGTTGGGGGTTTTTTCCCTAGGGAAAAAAGAAAAATTGTCAATTACAATCTATTTCACTTCTCACTAATCACATTTTCTGACAGCAAAATGTTCAGCTGGATAACTTCTAATCAGTCTGGCACTGTCATCTGTTAAAGCACCCCAGACTATAATGGAGAGTCCCCAAACTGCAGTCTCTAGAGGCAACTCTGCAGTGTTTCTTTTCTAGTGTAATCCAAATATTCAGTAAAAATTAAAGTTGATGGGCTTTGTTTGGTTTGGTTTCTTCTCTTTATGATCAGCTTTCACTTATCCATATCTATAGAGCTGGATTCATACATCAGCTCTAAACAACGTTAAACTATGAATCTGAGTTTTGATCAAGCTGCAAACATAAGGAGGCAGAAGTGTAAATTATTTCATTCAATTGTTTGTGGCTTTATTATTTTTTAACAACAGGAACATAACATTTCAGAATAGCAGTCTCATTATTGGAGTCAGCTAGTAATCTAATCCTGAACAGCCATTACAGACATTTTAATTCAAATGTTAAGATCAGAGAAAGGAAAAAGCTGAAGTTACCATAGGCGGGAAGAAGAGCTACTGGACTTCATGGATCTTAAAAGGAATGAATTCAAACTTTCAAAGAATTCTGTTTTGTAATAGCAGTAAGGGCTTCTGTATCAGTTCTTTTTAAAGCTGGATGGGAACAGACTGCACCATCAGCTTAGCCAGAGGCCCTTAACTATCCTTGATCTTTATTTGCCAGAGGCTTTTAATCATCCTTGATCTTTTTTTGACAGATAAATGGTTCATACCTTGGTTCTTAATGCTTTGTTTCAAACTTTGAGAGGGGGGGAAAGTACAGCATGCTCTCTACTTTGCCTAATACACATGTAAGATGCTTTGATCTGGTGAAAATACACAGCGTCAAACAAATCTCTGGAAGGACCTTCATGAAGAGAGCTGACCTGACTATGCATTGTCCTAAATTTCACCAACAAAAAATACCTCTGTACCAGCACTGAGCAGTCCTGTCAGCTGGGCTGAGCCAGGCTTCCCTGCAGCGGCAGCACTCTGAACCTGTGCAAAATGGCTCTTCTCTATTTATTTCTGCATCTGCAGGATGCCTTTGAATTTTGGCTAGATATAATCAGCTGACTTTTTATGTGATTTACGTCAAGCAAGTAGTTAGATAGTGGTTGTCTTACCTCTACTTGGGTGCTGGGGCTGAAGATGGGCTCTTGCTCTTTTCCAGACAGGTTCTTTTTAGCCTCAGATGGGAAAGGTGTAGCTGGCACTCATCCTGACACTTGTTTCTGTGTACATGTGACTTGTTCTTTTGTGCATGTTTGTTGTGTAAAGAGAAAATAAGTATTATAGCTCCCTTTTCATGCATGGGTCTTCTAAAATATGGAAATTCCTTTCAGCTCAGTGTGAGGGATCTGGCAGTACCTTGCTGAGAAAGCTGGAGCTGGCTGTGAGGCTCCCACAATGAACAATGACTTCTGTGAGTTTAGTGGTACTGTAATTCTTGCAGGTTCCTTGTTACTCTCCTTTATACCTGTAACAGAGCTTAAATATTAGTCACAGAAACAATGCTGTCTAGCTTGTGGTTTGTTTTCTGCCAGCCCCTGTTTCTTTTTCTTCTTCTTTTTTATTTTTTTCTTTGTTGTGTCTCTCAGTTGATCTTTCTTGCAAAGGCGCAGCTCTGTCTAAAAGCTGCTGCTGCTCCTGCTAGGAAAATATCATTTTTCCACTTTAAAACACAGGGAAATAATGGGGGTGGAGGTGGGGCATGGGAGTGGAGTAGGGAGTGTAGGGGTGAAGGGGATGGGGGAGATGGCTTTACAGCTTCATAACTGGAGGCTTCCCAAATGCCAAAGCTTAGCATCTCCTGTTTGGAGTCTGAGTCATGGCTGACATTCTTCAGTTGAACATCTATTAGCGCTAGTAGAAGTCTGCAGTGTTTGCTTTGATTTGGAGACAATTTTCTTCCTGTAGGTTAGTACCTAGAAATAAATTCTGAAGACCAGTTAAAAATTGTATTGGGTGGAAAATAAAGATTTAATAACCACTTTTGACTACAAATTAAATCATTATGCTGTTCTAATGCACAATGATATTGTTGCCTTAGAGGAGATGCCTCACTTAAGGGTATTGAAACCTTTTTGCTGTATATAAAATAGCATCTGATTCTGTAAAGTTAGTTTGTCGTAATTCAATTGAATAAGCTTTAATTGTGGTATAGCAGTACAGAAGGGGTGTTATATTTTAGGGATTTGTGTATTTTTAGTGTTACCTTAAGGAGTTATAATGTGAGGTTTTGCTGATGTAGTGGCAGAGCATGAAACTGCCTGGGTTTGTTTGTATATTTTGCATGGTGGTGGGAGAGGTTACTCTTAATGTGCTGGAGTCAGCCATGGATCAAGAGCTCTAAGATGCACAAGATTCAGACTATCCCAAATCCTCGCTCAGGACTTGATTGGAACATTTCACTTGCCTCCCTCTTACCCCCTTGAATAACTGTTCTTTTCACTGTAAGTCCCTGCTCGGAGAAAGAGATGCCAACAGAGCAATATTAGCATTATTTCTGTTTGGGAGAGACAGACCTTTTTTTTTTGTCTGAGAAAGGCTATGGAACCTCTTGATCTTGAAGACCATGGATTTCCTTTTTTAAATAAGTGTTCCTGTAGATGGTATCTAGCAACTGAAAGGGAAAAAAACCCAAGGGTCCACATAGTGTGTTCAACATATATGTAGCAGCTCTGTATGTAGGTGGGAGTGGTTGCAGGTCTGCTGTGATTTGTGGTAAGAGCTGCATAAAGCTGGGATGCATCTGGGAACATTTCCCCACATGTTTAGAAAGAGATTTCTGGAACTGCTGTGTGAATTGAACCAAACTTTATTAGGATTTTTTGCCTACCGTTAAGCCATATTGATCAGATGAGGAAACACTTTCCAGAGAGAAGTGTGATGGGAGATTCTTGTGTGTGCTCTCAGTATTTCCTGATACAAATCCCAAGGGCAAGGCCTTCTGTTCCTTTGTGGTAAGTTAGAACAGAATTCATCTGTGGCTTTTGGAACATCTGTGGCCATTTATGGCCTCTCCATCTGATATTATCCACAATACAGTGGAAAATATAAAAGCATTTAAGTGCTCTTTGGGGTTTTATGCTGCTGTACCAATTTATTTTTTGTGGGTGTTTGGTTTTGTACACTATATGGTTAAATCGTATGAAATAGAGGACTAGGTTATGTATTAAAATGTCTTTGCTGAGGGGATGCTTAGCTTCTGGCTTGATTATGGAACAAAACATGTATTTTTTCAAATTCTAAATGTAGTGTATTCCAAAATGAGTCTTATGCTTGAGGTAAAACTTAAATCTCTAGGAAGAAAACTGAGTTTCCAAGAACTGGTTTTCTCCTGTGGTCTCTTCGCTTTTTCCCTGTAAAACTGTGTCAAACATTTGAAAATCGGGTCTTAAAGATCCATAAATGTCATATAAGTATGAATGCCTGAAAAGCCTTTGATTAACAGAGAAAACAGATTTCGGTTAAGTGTACATCTTTCACATTGCTCTGCTTGGGATTTGGTGTTTGGTAGGGCTGTCCTAATACAAAGCCATTGGTAATGGCGGTACTAACGAAAGCCTTTAAGGTAGAGAAGGAGAGCTTCTGTTTCCCCTAGGTATGATTATTTCAGCCTTACAGTGGAGTAAATTAATCCTAAATTGTCAACGAAGAATTGATGCAACCTTGACATTGCTGGCTTCTTGCTGATTCATACCCAAAAAAGGCTTTTAGAATGAAGGGGTAACTGCAGACTAAGCAGTACAATATTTTGTCAAAGCATCACTAGTCTAAACCTCTTTAATTTGTAGAAGGAAGTCTCAAAGCTCTCGAGAATAATTCTGGGGTTTAAGTAGGTGGGAGTTTTGTTGGTGGGCTGTGTTTGGTTGGGTTTTCTGAGTGGTTTTGGTTTGTGTTTTTTTTTGGGGGGGGGAGGGGAAAGGGAACACGTTTGAGTTTGGGTTTGTTTTGGGGGTTTTCAGAAAGTGTCTTTCAGTTTGGGCTGTTCGTGGTTCTTGGCTTCTCATACCCTGAAAGTAGACGTAAACTGGCACTGCTTTTGAAGGAGCCCCATACAGCCCCTTGTCTCTGCATAAACAAATATCTGTGGGGCTCTGCAAAAGACAAGATCTGGGAGTTGATCTGGATTTAAAAACTAAGATGACAAATATCCCAAGATGTTTACGTTACTTCAGGGCAGCTCCTAGGTCCTGCTCATGTGCCAGAAGAGAGGCAGCTGTGTACAGGGAGGAAATGTAAAAGGCTGTGAGTGGGCCTTTTGCTGATAGTGTTGACTTAGGCTCATGTAAGCTTTGACATGTCTAAAATGTGCGTTGAACTGGAAATTACCTTCCTGGAAGAAAACAGAAGAATTATAGTTATATAAAATCAGAAGGGTCTAGAATCATGAAGATCAAATCATTCAGACTAAAGGTTTTCTTCATCCAGGAAAGCTGAAAAGGTCATATGGGAGAACAAGTTGAGATTTAAAAGCTTGCATTTTGTGAATCTAGGATGTTCAGAATGTTACAGTCACGTTTAGATCAGTCCCTGGGTTTTTCCGAGTGCTTATCCTAGTAGAAAAGGTTTCCTTTTGAGATGGATTTGGTGTCAATATTTTGAGAACAGTGCAGTTGTCTGTGACAGGCCTGCTGCTAAGCGTATAATTGACAATCCATTTCCTCTCCCTCATCATAAGTATCTCTCTTTTTATGGAATGTAGCAAACAATATCCTTTGAAAGCTTATAAAAAAAACCTTTCCAAAACTTCCTGTGTAAAAAGCTTATACATTTTCTACAGAAGGCTTCATGCACTGAGAATGACAAAAGGATTAGTGTATATAGACTAGTTATTTTTCTATTTTTGTTAAACGCTAAGTTTGCTAAAAATATAGTTTCAAATTGTTGCAGCATGGTGAATTTGACCTAGATTTGTCAAATGTTGCAAGTATTTCCTGTAAGAGAGGGGGTGGTGAGGTGTTTCCATGCTGATACTAGGTACAGTGCTCCAAGTATTCCCTCGCTCATGCCAGGGAAAACATGTCCGTTTGCTAGTGACTCTGCAAGTAAGTCAGAGGCAGGCATGATGGAAGCAGCGGTGTTATTGACCTCTGCAAACTGTGGTGATCAAGCACATGACTGCTTGACAGGTATTCCAGTCAACTCTGTTGGAATGATTTTGCTATCTTTTACAGTTATTTTTCCCCCTTGTACCCTTGCAAATTCTTTCTCTCTATCACTTTCATCCCCTCCAGAATAAGCCTTTATTCTTTCCCCATTGGTCCTGATTTTGCTGATTTTTACACATATTTGGGATATCATTGCATGGGTAATTTCTGCCACCATTAACAGTTCCTTTAAAGCTGGTACCCCCGTTCTGTTGTTATAACATGTTACTTATTTCTGCCGTTTCTCATATTGTTATCATACTAGTGTATCCTCAGGTCAGGGTTACCTTTGCATGCATTTTATGTTCTCTTTAATATGAGGAAGATATAGCAAGTTCTTAAGTTCCAAACGTATTATAGTATAGTATGTTCAGGGTAGACTATTTATTTGCATCCTTCGGCAGTTACAGTGGGCAGTCTTTGGAGAAAGAACAGAGTGGCAATGCTGCCCTTTGTGTATGCAGTGGATAAAACACACACCAAGAAAACAAGTTCAGTTCTTTCATCTGTCTTGAGGGAGTTTGTGCTTGTATCTCTTACTGCTGTGGGAAATGCCCTATCCCAATGCAATAAGAATTTGGAATCAGTGGAGGCACCCACATTCTTCTGCTTTGCAGAATCAATTGCTCCCTGGGATCCATCTGGAATTTAGAAGAATGAAATATGTAGGTATCTATTTTATGCATTTTTTCACAGTGGCTGTCAAAAGGAAAATCCGTTTTATGCACAATCCTGGGTGTCTCTTGCCAACAGTCATTTTCTACCACTGAAAAATTCTCCCTACAAAAGAGGAAATTCCGGGGGGCCAGATACCAGGAGTTGTAAGTTACAAAAATGCAAAGCAGCTGGAATGTGCCCAAGAATCTGGACCCTTTCTAGTATTTGGAAATTCATATATTCCTAGCTGCTGAGACTTGAAAATGGAAACAGCAAAGAGATTTGAAACTCATAGTATGCATTTCAGAACAGTGCAAAAGTGGTAAAGAAACACACAAAGATGAACATGCATTTATCTTCATCTTGAGTGATAGAAGAAAGAGAGTGTCAACAAAGTGTAAGTCTATCTCTCTGTGTTTAGTTCTGGCTTATTATGTGTGTTTGAAGATAATCAGTTCCAGCATAGATAGAAGGTGTATGTAGACTCTCTCATTAAATCCAAATTATTTTATTCATAGCTTCAATATAGAAATAGGGAAATGTGAATGTCAGTCTCAAAATGTCTATGGCTCAAGAATTATATATGTAAGAATATGTCACACAGTTGGGATTATTCACCTTTCCCATTCTGTAACCATCCATTATCAGTGTTAAGGGAAGGAGGTTGTTCCAGAGGGTGGTTTATTATTCCAGAAGTGTTTGGGATTATTCCCTAAACTTAACTAGCTGTGCACCCTGGAGGATAAATACCTTCCAAAAGATTAATTTCTTCCCTTTGGTCTCCACTTCCAAGTGTCCTAGTTACGCTGTTTAAATGTTTCATGGTCAGCACAGCAAAACTCTGAATGCACACTTGTTTTGTGGGTTAATAATTCCACATGTGCTTGAACCACCCCAAATCATAACGAGCTTCAAGAGTTTGGAACTCCAGAGAAGGCAGATGAAGCTTAGAATTAATTCAAAAATTAAATTAGACTTTTTTTTTCTTTATTTAGCAGTAACAATAGTCGATCACTCATGTCTTGTGTAGCCCATTTGTGCCAAAGAAATGCTGGCAAAATTTTAGGAACAGTAAGCTTCCAGATCTGTTGTCTGTTTTGAAGCAAAGCAATTAAAGACTCCAGCATAGGTACTTTCACATCGATCACATTAAGAAATGGTGGAACTATAAGCTATCAATATATGAGAAAAAGGTGTTTTGCTGTGGGTGTTTCCTTGGGAGTTGATAAGCAAGAGAGAATACTGTGACTGTTGGTTTTTATCAGGCTGGCAATACTGAAACTCTTGGTATCTCTTAATTTCCTCTGCATACTTAACAGATAATCAATTCCTTGTAAATATATTTTGTCCTGAAATCTTTTGGCATTAATATAAGAATGTTCTACTGATAAACAAAAGAAGTGTATTAATTAATGTTATTCCCATCTGGAGGCATGGCTGCTAGACATTTTCTAAGGGTAGTAATGTAAAATATGGTTGTTAATGGAAAATAAGACCAGGACAAAATAGGTTATCCCTGCCAATCTGTTGAAAGTTCTGAAGTAATTTGTGTCCAGAATTTCTTGGCAGGAAAACCCAGAGGTAATCTCAGCAATGCATCTCTTTGCAGCTGTGGGATGCAGTGTAGTGCCAGGTTTCTTAGCTTTCCAATGTTCTTCAGACATTAATTTCTTGGGAAATGGACACAAACTGCCATTTCCCATAATGTGTTTGCAGATGTATTCCATCTCCCTATTTATCGGGATAAGGATTGTGTCTGCTGTTGGTACTTCAAGTATTTCTTGCATCAATTCTGCTGATCTCGGGGAGAAAAAGTAGAACCAGTAATAGTAACTAAGTAAAACAGTAGTTTCAATTAGTTTAAAATCATGGAAAGAAAAACAACAACAAAACCCCCCAAACAAACAAACACAAACTCCTCCCCAAAACCACCTTCCTACTCTCAAAATAAAATAAATCCCCCAGACAAATAAAACCAGTCCCAAACTTTCCCTAACTAAGCTAATTGATTACTTAAGTGCAATTACTTGGAGTATTGGAAGGTTTGGAGTGCTAGATACTCTCCTATTGTAGGCTTAGACTGTAACCTAGTTGGAATTATGGTAAGATATTAATGGCTAAGGTCTCGTTTACTGCAAAAGAAAGGGTTTCTGTTGTAAGTACATCTTTGCCACATGTGTTTACCTTAGGTTCCTTACTCATGTAGAACCCACTGCAACCCAACACAGACATTTTCTGCTGTAATATGTTGCAATAGAAATGCTACAGGTGTAAAAGTGATGGCTACGGCTGTTGTGTTGGCTTTCAGCCACTGCAGAACTTTAGAGGATTTAAAGTCTCACAAAGTTTTCTCTCTATTTTTTCCCCACACCCCCATATCCTGTCGAGCCAGGCGAGTGTGGAAGTGAATTTAGGAGGCTGCAGCTTCTTTAACTGTTCGAGGGTCCTAACTATTGTCGTTAGCAGCAGGAAGAGAATTCTTTACTTTCTGCTTTCTTCCATTTATCCCTCTTTTTAGATCATAAAGATTTGAGTCCAATAAAGAAAGTGAGTGACTCACGACTCTCTCTCTTTCCTAAGCCTCTGAAGAAGAGAGATGTGTGGAGGGAAAAAACTACATGATACTGTTACGGAATTTTGTGCAGCTGAAATAGTAATTCCTTGAACAGCTACACTTTATTTTCTTGGTAGAATCAGCTTTTTGAATCCTTTTCCTGATTTCCTCTCCCAGCTAAAGTCCATTGCATACAAGTTAGTTGTCACTTTTGAGACCTTCAGGGCTATCTGCTTCCCTGTCTATGGTATTTAATTTGGTTTTGAGGCGTCTGTTGGCTGGTGCTGCTAGTCTGTCTTGTCACTTGTTCATTTCTACAGAAGCACCTTTCTGCTTTCTTCCAGAGTGTCTCTTATGCTTGGAAGATACCTCCTATAATTATCCACAAAGCTACCTTATCATCGCATTTCAAATCCTGTCTTAAGTTCTCTGCCAGGATGCCTAAAACCTCAAAGGTAACATTTACTCGTAGAACTGAGTGTACTGCTTATTAAATGGAGCAATCAGCTGTCTTACGGATCTTTGAACTCCCTGGTCATACGTTTCTTGTTTTGCAGACTGCAATTCTTAATCATAGAAGTTGTGTGCAATACCTAACATGTTTGATTCTTATCAAATAAGAAGTATCAAATAAGGTAAGATTCTTCTTGTCTATTAACAGAGTTTTATAGTAGTATGAGGGTATAACAAACTAAAGGTAATCACAGTTACTAGCGTGTTCCTTGCTCAGGCTTGTATGCCAAATCCAAGCTTTGAAGCCTGGATGTATCATCATTCCAAACCCCACCCATTGAAAGTGCCAAGCCATATAGCTAGTTAGTTAAGAAAGGGACTTGGTTTACAATAGATCTTTTAGTCTAATGCTTTCAAAATAGAACAAAGTAATTCATTAAGTCATTTGCGGAATAACTGAGGTTTGAACTGAGTAGATGTTGCATTCATAGTTACTTTGTGAGCAACAGTATGAATGCTGTCTTCACATACCTATTACTGTTTTTCTTGCCATTTCTTTATATTGATGAATTCTGACCTGTTGTTCAGCCCTGCTTTTAGAAATTATAATTCAAAATACACCATTGTTAGTTTCAAAATCAATGTATAAAAGTATATTCACAGCTAAGGCTTGTTTCCTTCCGTGTAAGACTTTCTATTTTAGGATTAGGTAACTAGAATTGAGTAATTACTATATAGACACCCAACTAAATACTCAGCAAGTTTATGAATAACTTGTATTTTCTCAAATTCATCACATTAATGTGAGGGTTTGATTCTTGCACTTCCCTTCAAGTTTCATCTTTGTACTGGTAGTACTTTAACCTCTTGTGCGCACGTCTTAAGCTTGGGGTAGGGAAGTGCAGAGTAATGGCCAGCTTTCTAAAGACTGTTTTTTAAACCTCTCTGTATTAGAAACAGCCATGGGAAAATTCCGGAGGACAGGAATTCCAGATAGCTGAAATACTGGGACAAGTAATTTTGTCTTTGGGCTGTAGTAAACAGGATATATGATATGATTCTGTGCTACAGTACCCTTAGCTATTTAGCCAAAACATCCACCAAAGCAGCATTCAATGTTTGGATAATATTTCATCAGCTTACAAATGAATAGGACAGCTAAATGTATAGTGAAGGGGAAGACCAATTAAAACAGATTAATTCAATTTCCATCTATGACTAAATAGCATAGGAAATTAATCTTGTATGTGTATACCTGCCACCATAAAAAATGTTACTAGTCCCTAAAAAATGCTATTATTCCAATAGTTACCTTTTTTTTTTACTTTGTTAAACTATTTCTTTCTTTATATTTAAACTAAAAAAAAATTGGGAAGGAAATATTTCTACTTGACCTCTTAAACCATGTCACCTGAAATAGAACAAGTACAGGTTTTTTGTTAATTAAAGTTTATTAACAGCTTTAGAAACTGTTAGTTGATATGGTCAAATAAAGTAATTATTACAATGCTGGAATGTTGTGGTATGGCATATGTTAGATACTGATTGACACGACCATGTGTTTGTGTAGATACCATTCCTTACAGCACAGTAAATTCTTCAGGTGCAGAGACCATTAAATGATAGGACATCTGAGTCTCAACAATATTTAGAGAGTATGGAGAAGTAAAGTAACTATGAAATTTGCATGGCAGTTCACTAGTGATTTTCTGGTGTGTGTTCAGTGTCCTCTCCCCTGATGATTAGCTGAATATTTACAAGACTCATCAGGGTTGCTGCTGAGTGCAGTCAGGTTTCCAGATGAAAGCTAGCCCCTACTTAAAGCAGCTTATTATTGCAACTAACAAGCCTTGACTTTCAAATCCTAGGCTAAACATGTAGGTCTTGCAGTAAGCAGAAGACATTTAGTATTTTTTGAGATATAATGCCCATAGAAACTCATGAAAGTATAGTCAGATTGGGGTATTATTTTACTCTACCAGCAGAGGCATTTTTGTGCCATGAGCCACTGCTAGGACTGCCACTGCAAAGGCAGCAGAGTGCCATGCCTTATGTTGTAGTTGCTTCATGAATACTGGGATATAAGACCTACAAGCGATATGTGTGCAGTGGCATTCGTGCTCAACAACTGCAACCTTCTGGCTGCAACTCTTCGTTCCCCTTAGATCTCTCTGATAAATTCTGCTCTTTCCTATTACTGAACTTTTTTCTTATTCACACCGTTCAGGGAACAGAGGAAAGGAATAGATGAATGTGTGTGTGAGAGGAAGAAAGGGAGCCCTTCGTTTCCCTTTGTTTTAACACCTGTAGAAGGTAAACCTTCCAGGGTAGGAGAATACCATGAAAAAACATTTTTGCTCAAGAGAAGGAGATCACTTGTAAGATCTGAATGTTTCTTATTTCTTTTTCTTTTTTCATCCTTCTAATATATTAGGTCTGAGATGTAAAACAATGCTGTGCTGCGAATACTGTGTGAACCTCAAAGATTTTTCTAAGCGTAAGATTTTGTGTTAGTTGGCTTCACAGCTATGGCTACATGTAGAATTCAAAAGGTGGAAAGAAATTCTGACATCATCCCTCTTGAAATCAAAGTTGATGCAACTTGAAATGCATAACTACAGTAGATTAACAAAACTGTTAAGCATGCTTCATCCTTAAAAAGGATGTGGGAGGAGGTAGTAACCGAAGGTTTTTTCTGAGCATTTTTTAGATTTGGGTTGGGGTTTTCGTTTGGTAGTTTGTTGGCAGTGTTTTTTGTGTCTCACTTTCCTCTTGAAATTCAAATGGAATAAGTAATACGTAAATTTGGGGCTGGCAAGCTTGGAATACTCAGGGAAGGGTTTTCGTCATATAGCACAGCTGGCAGAACTGCTTCCTACAGAATAAAGGAGCTTCAGTGTCTTCCATTGTGTATGTCAAAAACTCTAATGAACTCTGTAGTACCAGAACTGGTTAATACAATTTGTATAGTTAGATTTCTGCTAGCTGACATAGAAATTATCCTCTCATAATCTTATTCAGTGCAGGAAGGACAGGATTGGCATTAAGTTATATGATGCTGTTTGGCCATCTCTTTTCATTTCTTTTTGCTCTTCCTACCAATCCCTGTTGTACCAGTATGTGCCAGGAAACATTGCTGATCCATTGGATTAGGGTGTTTTTAAAGAAGCGTAACTGAATAGATATTTATTAGTATCAGCCAATCCTCATTTGTTCTGTTTTCCTTGCACTTGCCATTGCAGCAGAGGCTTTTGGATATAATTTTTCTAACTATCAATTCTTTGTTGAAAAAGGTTCTGTGCCTCAGAGTGGGTTTTAGTCACATTGGTGACTTTTAAGCTTTTTGCTTCTTTGACCAGAAAAGTGAATCTTAAGATGTTTCCAGGAATAGATTTCCTTCAAATGAGAATTTTCAGAATTGCTTTCCCCTGGTATGGGGTTCATGAAGCAAACCAAACAAATATTCTCACTAAAGAGTGAGCTCTGAATTCTGCTGTACGAAACAGTAGATCTGCAGCACTGCAATGAAAAATACTGTTTAGGCTTCTTAATAGCTTTGAATGCATATGGTCAAGGTTAAGCTCTGCAGCAAATGTTTTGCTGGTATGAATTATGAATTCTTCATAGAATCTTGGAATGGTTTGGGTTGGAAGGGACTTTAAAGCTCATCCAGTTCCAACTCCCTTGCTATGGGTAGGGACACCTTCCACTAGACAAGGTTGCTCAAAGCCTCATCCAGCCTGGCCTTGAACACTGCCAGGGATGGGGCAGCCACAGCTTCTCTGGACAACCTGTGCCAGTGTCTCAACACCCTCACAGTAAAGAATTTGTCTCTAATATCTGATCTAAATTTCCCCTCTGTCATCTTAAAGCCATTACCCCTTGTCATATCACTACATGCCCTTGTAAAAAGTCCCTCTCCAGCTTTCCTGTAAGGCTGCTATAATGTCTCCCTGGAGCCTTCTCTTCTCCAGGCTGAACAAGCCCAGCTCTCTTGGTCTGACTTCATATGCGAAGTGCTCCAGCCCTCTGATCATCCTTGTGGCCCTCCTCTGGACCTGCGCCTACAAGTCCACATCCTTCTTATGCTGGGATCCCTAAAGCTGAATGCAGCCCCACCCCATTTCCAACTCCTTAGGCTCGCTGTACAAAGAATATTTTGTCAATTCTCCTAGGAGTGGGAGCTATACTGGTTTCATTGGGAACCTGGGCCTTTAACAGGGATGCAGAAGTTAAATGCACATTTTCTGTCATACAAAAATACCTGCTAGAAAAATCTTTTCTTTTTTCATCTTGTCTTACAGATGGCAAGGATGAGTTCATGTAGGAGGCTACTGGTGGTAGTGAAACTGCAGTTAGACATGATGATCTTACTGAATTCAGGGCAGGTTAAGAAGATTCAGCGTTGTCTGCTCAGCTTCCATGACTGAACAGGTAAATGTTCTCCAGTGTTATTCTGTCAAAATTGTTCAGAATATAAAATCTCTTTTACAGTATGTCCAAGCTAAGCCAACTATTTCTGGAACAGCCAGTTGGGAAGTGACTGCAGGTACAATTGTACCAACAGATCTGAGGAAACTATACTTTCCATCAAAGGAGGTGGAGGGAAGGAGGTAGGGAAGGTGAGGAGCAGCCTGAGGGTGATCAGGATTCAATAACACATCTTGGTAGAAAGCATTAAACATTCAATTACTAGTCATTTCTGGTAATAGTTGAGAGGCAAATGGCATTCTGTGATGGAAGATAGTACTCCAGACTACTGGCTGGATTGGCAATAACAGTAGTAAAACTATGGGCTGTGGTTTAACATTGATTTACAGTACTGACACAAACACACAAATTAGTCGTCATGGATGTTAGTACACTGTTGGTCAGAAAAATTCTCAGTGGAAGACTGTCTGCTCTGAGCAGTCAGGAGAGGGACCCCAGAAAAATCACTTTACAAATGGGATTCATGCTATGAAACTGTGAGCATTTCTGATAGTGAGAACAGAAGGGAAACGTGAGATAAGAGTAAGGAATACTTAGGCTACAGGTAGGCAATGCTTCATTCAGGAAGTGGTATGCTGTCCTCATCTGCTAGGGGGAAGATCTTGCAGAGCTGCATTTCTCAAGGAAAAAAAAAGTAATACGGGGTATTTTGGTGTCGATGTTGTCTTAGCACTACTCTGCAATTGTCATCACTGAGCTGTAGAAGAAAAGGAAAAAGCTGTTACAAAGATATTGTGGAAGGTAAGTGAGGTGGAAAACGTGGGCAGACCACAGCCACAGAAGACTGTCTGTGCTGCTGCTGAGTTGTCCTCGCTCCTTTCCCATGCTGGTGACATGTTCCATTCATCTGTCTCCCACTCAGGTTTTTTCTCATTTTGGTTCCCCTTTTTCCTCTCTTCATGTTTCTCCTCGGTACTTCTGCCCCCTTTTTCTAAATAGAACTGTTGCTCACCAGTAAGTCAGTGTTGTATAATCTCATAATTGTTTCTTTTACTGGGTCTTTTCTTCTGTTGTACTGACATTCATAAAGTTTTTGCAAAGATTCGGTTAAATATTATGGAACAAGTAGACTGCTTTTTCAGAGTGTTTTCTGAAATCTGTGAAGGGAAATAAAGTTAACTTGTGTGTCTGTGTACTGTTTATAGATTGTTTCTCAATGCATTTTATGTTACAGTGTTTAAAAGATATGAAGGCTTGCCATTAAGCTTCTGACCATTATCCATACAGCTCATGTCTGCCTCGGCAGAAATAGACATGTTGCATCACCAATATCCTGTACATGGATATTCAGCAGTATGGGAATGTAGGTTTCATTTCCAAGTATTCTCATTTGCTGCATCAACAAACAAATGTAATTCCTAAAAAACCGACTTGTCTGGATGTCGAAATCGCAAAAATAGTTGGTTTCACTAGTGCAAAAAGAGTTTAGTGCTGGTAACAGGTGTAATACTGCAGCAGTAGGCTCAGACTGAGCCTTCTTTCTTTGATGGATTCCTGGAGCTGGTGGAATCGCTTATACAAATGTTGCCGTTAGAGTGCTACAGTGATGTGGTAGCATTATCCACTTGCTAAGTCCTACATCTGAGGAGGAACAAGCCCAGGCACCAGTACATGCTTGGTGCTGACTGACTGGTAGGGAGCTCTGCAGAAAAGGGCCTTGGAGTTCTGATAGATGGCAGACTGGCAGCCGGCAATGCACCTTTGAGGCAAAGAAGGGCAACAGCATCCTGGGCTGTATTAGGAAGACTCTTGCTAGCAGGTCAAGGGAGGTGGTCCTTCCCCTTTACTTGGCACTGGTGAGTCACCCCATCTGGAGTACTGTGTCCAGTTCTAGGCTCCCCAGTACAAGAAAAATACAGACTTACAGGAGTGAGTCCATCAGTGAAGATGATAAGGGACTGGAGCATCTCTACTATGAGGAAAGCCTGAGAAAGTCGCGACTGTTTAGCCTAGGGGACAGAAGGCTTGAGGGTATCTCATCAAGTTATATAAATGCTTAATGGGAGGGGATACAGATGAGGGAGCCAGACTCTTCTCTTCGGTGCCCAGTGATACAAGTGGCAATGGGCACAAGAAAACACTTTTCTACTGTATGGGTGGTTAAACACTGGAACAGGTTGCCCAGAGGGACTGTGGAGTCTCCAGCCTTCTTGATACTCAAAACTCAGCTGGATATCTCCCTGAGCGCCCTGCTCTAGCTGACCCTGCTTGAGCAGTGGGGTTGGACTAGATGATCTCAAGATGTCCCTTCAAACCTAGGTGATTCTGTGAACACAAATGGAAGCAATAATTAGCCTGAGCTCTGGGAGAGAATCCTTGGGTTAAAATGATGTAGAGGTTCATGGCAGAATAGGTCAGAACATATCTCTGAGCAGCCAGTTTTGTCGCTCTTTCACTCTATATACAGTTAATTTAGTAGTCAGTCTTAGTTCTTTTATCCTTCATCCCTTATGTCTTTGCTGCATTCTGCTTTATGTGCCAGGAGGCAAAAAACCTAGTATGAAAAAAATAGTGCTAGAACTGAACTCCTGCAGTTTAAGAAGGGAAAAAATAGTGTATGGGGGAAGGGGAAGCATGTCTGGCACAGCTGTTCCCAAGAGCTTTTTCTCACCTTGAGTAGAGCTAATAAATATGACAAGAGTATTAAAGTATTATTCATCTTTTGGTTTTAATGTAAGGTTAAATGTATCTAAATGCAAATGTTTTTATCCAAAGACTTTTATGTTTCAGGATAATTCACTGAACTGTGAATTACAGAAGGTTTTAAGACTCTTGAACTTAGGCAAAATGCAGAAAATCTTTTAATATCTGAGTTTTTCATCTCTACAATTTGAATTGTTTTTTCAAAGAAGGATCATCTTTTTTTTTTTTAAAAAAAAAGGGGAGGGGGAGAAGGAAGTGGGAAAATGGAAGCAAACAGAAATTTAAAGAACTTTCCCAAATTCCCAGGATGCATGAATGATAGAGCCAAACCAGAAAACTGATCTCCGAACTCCAGTGTGGTGCATTCTATCTGATGAAAAGGTTTCCCTGTCCTCTTAGTACTTCACCTGCTTTGTTCCAAAGTAAAGATGAATCGTCTCTGCCCTCACATGCTATGGTCTCAGAGTTAATATTTCTCCTAGGATTCAGCCTCTCAAATATAAAGGACATTTTTGTTCCTGTACTTTTGGTGTGGGGGACCAACCACCTTATGCTAACACAATTCAGAGATTAATGTCCCTAAGCTGTTCTGCAGTAGAAAGGTAGAAAGAAATTTTGTCAGCCTACTGGTGCTGGAGCTGGGATAATGATTAATATTTAATCTCTTTGGCAATTTTAAATCAATCTCCCTTTATTTGGGGGGTTAAATGAGCCTTTTACTAAATTGTTTTACTTATCCTTTGACCAATTTTTAATATTTGAAGGTCGTCTTTAATAAAAGTGAAGAAAAATTCAAAACAAGTCAATATGATTAGTAATAAAGAATGCATTTAGAAAATGTTATCAAAACCGTTGGGCTTTTATGGGTTTTTTTTAAGGTGCTTTTTCCCCCTAAGCACTTTGATGAAATTGAAATTAAATTGAAAAAAGTCTTGGGATTGTTAAATATCACCTGCGGGTGGGGTTTTTTTTTTTTTATTAGTAGTATTAATTTTTTATTTTAACCTCATGAAAAACAAATCCACACAATTCTGTTTAACTTACTGGCAAGAGTCCTGAAAGACTGAGTACTTCAGAGAATGTCAAGCCTGCTGCTTTGCGTATTCCCTCACTGCTGATTTTTTACTTCTGGAGAATGATTGTGACACCAAGAACAAGAACATTAATTTATCTGTGAAGGTGGAAAGACTCGGTGACATTTTTCATTCCCTTTTTGCCTTTTGGAGCAGGACATGCTTGGCTTCTGCCTTGCCCCTTTGGTAGTATCCTTCTTTCTACACCCTGCCTTTTTCTTTGATGAAATGTTGATGCCAGTGCTATGATAGTTAAACACCACAAACACAATTTCTATGGAGAGGGGAAGCGTCAGTAGCAGTAGTAGCTCACTTCTTTTTTTTCTTTTTCCTTTATTTTTTTTTTCTTCCCTACTGAGTGAAGAAATTTCCAGGGATTGTGAGTCTGGTGTTTGGGAGTCTTGTTTAGAGCCGGCTGGCAGGTTTCCCCTTTTGCTCTGCAGGTTATGTAAGCCTCCTGTTCCTTTTGCAGAAGATAGGAACAGTATTGATTTACTGCTCCAAGTGTTTGGGTGTGATTTATGACAAGGAACACACCACGCAGTATTCAGGATGGGGTTTGATATCCTAGGCCAGGCAAAATAAGTGGAACCCTTGCAGGGCTATTTTTATTGAACACTGTACGTATCCATCCAAAATCTGATCCTAGTACTCATTCAGAACTGGAAGAGTATAAACAGATATGAAAGTCCATCCTATTATCAGACTGCTTCCTTTTTTAAAAACACACAGAAAAAGAAGGTATATGCCCTTTTCTGCTTGATTCTTCATGTGCTTACTTTCTGCTTGGTGCATTTCTTGTGTGTTCCTATGGCAGGTTGTGGTCCCACTTCTGCTTTCACCTTGGCTGTCCCCAGCTTTTTCCTTTCGTTGGTACATTTCTAACTAAAAGGTGCTGAACACCCTTGGTTATCCTTATAACTGCCCCTCTCCTCCCCTCCATGTTTCAGCTCAGATCCTGAAAGGCTGGCCATAAGGGAAGGGGCAGAATGGAGGCTGGAGCAAGAAGGTAAGGGTGGAGGAGGAAGGAAATATTTCTTCCTTTCCTTCTAGCAGTAATCCCATTTTATGCTGTGTATTTATATAGAACTACAGCCTGAGAGTCCAGTTCTTTACTAGGGAAAGCTACACTATGGAAGAATGGCATCATATTACTTCTGTAGTATAAGATTGAGGTGTACAAAGCCTGATTCTGTCATTATGTAGTATAGAGTTGGGGAACCTGGGACTTCTTGTATTTGATACACATGGACTATTTCTCTCTGATTGACTCAAAGATGAAATGATGTTCAAAGAATTGTCTTGCATAGTACAGAGAACAACTCAAGTTTTTAGCACAGAAATAGGAAGGAGGGGAATACAAGGTTCAAGCTGGCTTAAAGTGATCAATCTAGGAATGCAAATCCTACTAGGGCTGATACCTTGAGCTTTCTTGCTTCATCTCTTTTTCTCTTCCATATTCCCACATTCCTAGTATTAAATTAGTATTCAAAGCCTTATTAATCATTAGCCTCCATGTGCCAAGACAGTAAATTAAAATCTGTGGGATAATGTTTTGTCTCACCATTTTTATTTTTTAGGGTTGATGCTGACAGGGTATAGGTATGGGATTATAAGGGTGGAGAAAAGGGAATGCAGCATGCTTCTGCTCAGACTAAACAGATGTTATGCACTATATCACATTGTCTTGGAGCATCCCCAAACTCTTCCATTAAGTTAGACATGAGTGAAATTTCCAATTACACTTTCCAAAACTGTGGAGGGAGAAGTTTGCATTACTCTCTCAAAAATACTTGTATATCTTGTTACTGTTTATTTGGTTATTGTCTTCCTACTGACAGCCTACTGACACTGGCAGTGTTTCCTTTCCCCAGCTGCCTCTTCAAGCTGGCCATCTTCCCTTGTTGCACCTTTTGGTGTATCCGACACCCAGCACTAGTCCCTAAAGGTACTATCAGTGTTTGCTAATTGTACACACAACTTCATTTAGAATAGGAATATTGAAATTGCACTTCATAGGTAACTGGAATCATAAAGTGAAATATGTTAAGGTCTAATTTCAGTTAAAAGACTTCTGAAAGGCTGTATTGACAACTGTAATATCAAATCGGTGATGTTACATCCTTACAGTAAATGTCAGTTTTGTTTATGTTGCCAATTCAGGATGATAGGTCCTAGGACATATTAAAAATGAGGTTCCTAAAAGAAATATCATGTTACGGCAGCATGATCAAAAATCTATTGTTGAAGAGTGTAATGTATCCAAATATTGGGACAATATGATGTACCCATCAGCTCATACCTTAAAAAAAAAAATATCAAAACATTAAACCTTCCAGATGGCATGAGAAGTGTTGGTCATATATGTGGCTATGTTTTGGGGGGCGGGTTTTCTTAAAAAAAATAGTTGATTTAACCAGAGTAGTTCATTTAACTACAGTACTGAATTACTGATGCATGGTAAGTAATAGTACAAATCATGCTAAGAAGGCAGAAAATTAAAAATAAAAAGAATGTCACATGCACCAAAGGTGACTATTATCATTGTTGATTGCCAAAGAGGTACGAACAGGCTCTTCATGATGTGGAAGCTAAGCAGAGAGAGGCAATCAGAGGGAGTAGTTACGTAAGAGTATTTAGCAGCACTTTCAGTTTCCAGAGACAAAATTAGAAGTGCTAGACAGTTCAAAATTTACCTCTGCTTGTCAACTTTCTATGAGGACCACATTTCAGAGGGTCATTTTAATCAAAATGAAAGGCACATCCTATTAGGACAGCTTTGCTGACAAATAATTAAGATGAATTACTAGCATACACTTGTCCCAGATGCCTTGTTGATGTCAATTTGTCGGAGGCAGTGGGAGGGCTTACAGTATATGCTTTGCTCTTTAAAAGCCACTTACAGTCCAAGTTAGCCATTCTAACTAATTGAAAAGAGCTTAATCCTAGAGCTGTCACTGGGCATTATTTTCAGATTCCTGACACTTCTATGTTAAAACAGTTTATATGTAAAAGTTAATAGGGAAATGGGGACTAGAAATGAAGAATATTTCATTATGTAAAACAATCAATTGGGTTTTGTTAGAATAGCCACATTTTCTGTGTTTGGAAAAGGCAGTGGCATTAAAAACCAGAACCTCTAAGTTGTCTCCATTGATAAGCTTTTATAATATTTATCAAAAATAGTTCTGACTATTTTTTTTGGGCAACAGCTGGCGGACCTTTAGTCTTGCCTGCATAGTGTGTAGGTTTTGATGTTCAGTGGCTGCACCTACTGTTTTCCTCCCTCTCACCCCCCAATTCAAATTTATGTTGGCATATTTTTCTCCGAAGGCAGTGAATATTATAGTGTAATTAACTGTGGAAGCTGGGGTATTTGATAGGTATTAAATGACAAGTTTGCCACTTGCAAATATGATCAGTGTGCTGCCACTCCTGAGAAAAGATCTCATTGCATCTCCATTTAGGAACAAGAAAAAAAGGTCATTGTAGCTGACTTGTGAATGTGTCTGGTGTTTTAACCATTTCACTCTTTACGCAAACACATACCACCAGACTTACTCAGTAGATTAGCTATGAGTCAGTATTAGAAACCCCTGCTTTAGAGGAAGACTTCAGATTGGTATGTATGTCTTTTCTTGCACTGTAAATAGCACAGAGCAAGAGTAAATATTTCACTTGGAACACAGTAGTTCTCTTCTGTCTTAAAATTGGCCATGTGAAACTTTTCCTCCTGGAGAACTGAGGAAACTTAAAGGTCTGTGCAATCCAAATAGAGTTGCTAAAAGTATATGTGGTGGTAAGAGAGTAAGCACTTAAAAAAAAAAAAAAAATAAAAAAGGTACAAATGAGTTTCTAGGAGAATGTGAAGGAAAGAGATTGTATGTGGGAGGTATGCTGTACTGTACAATCATCTTTATCCTTTGTTTTGCATCCATTAAGATGTCTTTGTGCCATGTTATCCCAAGGTTTGTCTGGTAACTCGTTGGAAATACTGCTGCATCTCTTAGTATTTATACTGCCTGATTATTGCTCTTTGCCTTCAAATCAGAGCACAAAGCCAAGCAGTGAGAGCACAATTCCAAGGGAAATCATGATGCTGCTTGGGCTGGAAAAGGGGGCTTAGGGCTCACTGTGTTGGTTGTTAGTTCTGTGGAGATGTGTCTGCTGATAAGGGATCAAGGGAAACATTTGACAGATAGGACCCTCCCTTGGAGCATTCTGCTTGCATCTTTCATCCTTATGCAATGAAGTTGCAGTACATGTATTTCTGATTTCCCTTCTAAATAAGAAGAGGAAAGTGGTCTGTCAGGAACTGCTCAGTTGTTTCTGATAACTCCAACCCTATGCTAATCATAACTTTGGCACAGTGTTCCTCCATCTGTGTGGATTAAATGAAGATGGGAGGGGGTTGGCGGTGGTTATGATAACATTAATGCTACAACATTCACCATAAGCAAGATTTCTCTGACATACATGGCACATTATTGTTGTGAATAGTTAGTCCTTTCTGCGGTGTAGTGTGATTAGTATACCCTGATGCAAGAAATGAGTGACAGGGAGAGTTTACCCTGCCTTTCCTACCATGGTACTTGAGAATTCTCTGGTGCTGTTCTGGCCGTGCTGTCTGTATCATAGCTAGATTTGTTCATAGCACATTTATTTTCTACAGGGGACAGAATTCTGTCTTCCCTAGAGATGCAGTGGGGATTATGGTTCTTCATCCAGTTTTTAGCTTCTGTTTTGCTGCCCGTCTCATTCACAGTGGGAACTAATTTTTGTTTCTGCATTGATGATCACCTTTGGAGAAACTGAAGTCCAATAGCACGTAGGAGAAAGGAGCGCAAAGGGTAATAAATTCTGTTCCATTGTTTTATTTCTTGGCAAACAGAAACTTGACTGTTTGCCCCCTTCTTCATTGAGTCTTAACAGAGGACCTTTCTGAAGTTATGGGGAAAGTAAAGTATACCTTGGACAAAGGAAATTGTGGAGGAAGCATTCAGCATGGTGAGAAAGTGATGCTTATACTGCATTTGAGATAGAATGGAATGCAGAGACCAAACATTTGATGATGTGAAAGGCTATGTATGAAGTGCTATTACTGTCACGATGATGACTGAATGCATGTTGAAATTACCTTTACAGGAATAGCAACAGATGGTCTCTGTATCTTCCCCTCCTACTCATCCAGAGCTTTCAAGGCTGCATTCCTAATCAACCAAAAGCAGGCATCCCACACCCATGCTGAGAGGAATAACCTAAGCATGGAAACTCTGCTTTGAATTAAATGTTAAAGGCATGTACCCTACATTCTCAGGTAACAAGAATTAAAAATATAAGGATTAATTCAGTTATAATTCTGTCCATCTACCCTTATGTCCTGTTATTCAAATTCTAGTGCTGCAAACAAAATTCTCATTTAAGTGCTAATGATTATAATCATATAACTCTTTATAGCATATTGTTGTCAATAAATACATACACATATTCTTAAGCTGGAATCTTTCTCTACTAAAAATGCACTCCCTTTTAGGGAGTTACTTGAATGTGGAGTGAAAGCAAGTTAGGCTGTAGCAGGCGTTACAGCTATAGTTACTACTTCTTCCATTATTGCAAGTTATTATAGGCTTGTATGATTGAAACTGCTATAGATAAGCATGCAATAATATTTTCACTGTCACTGTGATCACTGACTGAGATAAGAGCTTGATGTTCTATTTTTGCTTAGGATAGAGAAAAACAAGGAGGGGAAAATGGGGGGAAAGGGCTTCATGCCTTGCAACGATATGCAAGAAAAAAAATGAATTCCAAGCCTAAAGCAGGCCCACACATACGTCAGTGATGACACACAACGCTGAGAGGATTTAGTGTTAAAGGGACGCCTGTTAATTTCATTTGCAAGAGAGAAGAAGCAGCATGCACATTCAAGATACTTGTTGTATCATTTTTTAAATCAAGGCCATCTTTTTGTCGGTGGTAAACGTGAAATGTTTTTAAAGGCCAGACTTAGCATAAAATCTATTGGTTGCTATGGAGACCACTTACCACACAGGACTGCGCTCTGTGTTCAACTCTGTGATTTTCTCTATTCAAAGGTTCAGCATTGTCAAAAAACAAATTAGTTTTTCAGTTGTTTATTGCAAAGTTCATTATGAGAAAGGTAATAAATAATAAGGTATTTTATTTTTGTGTGGATAGGTGCCATATGTGAATTAACCAGGGCACTATTCCTTATATTTGCTATTTTAAAATAATTATAGCAAAATTGGCTATTGTTAGGAAATAAAACAGATTTTGATAGTTCTGTGTGTATGAATATGAAGCAAAGCAGGTAGTTGGAAGTCTGATCCTAACAAAATTACATGGTAATAAGGCTTTTCACACCTACACAGCACTTGGTAACAAAGCACTGAAAGAGAAAGATTAAGCCCTGCTAGACTAAAACTTTATACCTGAGGTGCATTACTTGTCTCTTTATGAAAGGAAAGGTGAGTTCAGGACCTAGTGCACACTGAATTATTCATGCTGTCTTTTGCATCTCAGCTTCTTAGGGTTGAAGCTGGTAGGGGCTGTTATTAACAGAAGCACAAATCTAACTGGGTACAGCAGTTCAGTGAAAACCTGTTCAGCTGCTTCTCCCAAAGTGTTTGTTTAGTACACTTCCTGCCAAACTGCCTAGCACGCCCACCCCAAAAAGAACTCATCCAGGGAGGAGGTACAGAGCACTTCCTCTGGAGTTTATTTGAAGCTGAGTGTTGTCAACACTTCCTGAGATCTGGGTGAAAGTGGCAATTCATAGAAGTATCAAGGGAAGCCCATTTTATTACCTAAAGGTATTTCAAAGACAAATTGGTGTCAAGCCACCTCACTTTTTTTTTTTTTTAACAACATTTTAGTTTCATTTCTAATTACTTGAGGAATGTATGAGTATGTTACTTTTAGTAGCTAAATTTTGTTCCTGTCACCTCCTTGGTGCATTCCAGAACCTAGTGGGCCAAACTCACAGCTGCTGCAAGTGGCTTCAGAGAAATCCTGGTGCTGCTTTCAATGTGTGGTCTCACTCCCATTATAAGCTAATGATAATACTTTAATGCAGCACAGTCTCAGCTCAGCCCTGAGCTTCCTGTGTGGATTTTTTGTGTTAAAGTGTATTCATTTGGCTTTTGGGTAGATTTTGTGTAGTGTAGGTTTTCTTCAGTTATTTTGTAGGGCCACTAGATAAATGAAAGGCTATCTGAGATACGGTGATTTCTGGTGGTCATTTTTAGAAATTCTGCATTTGTGAGTAATGCAGTAAAGTTTGCTTATTTGCAAATCTAGTTTGTTGCCAGACATTTGTGTGCATATGAGTTATTTAGAAGATTTCCCTTTTCTAGGCAAATCACTTTTCTACCAGATAGCACCAGATAGTGTCAAGCCCTGATAATTAACATGTTGCAAACATGCAATTAAGGCAAATCAGATTGAAACACATAAGAAAAATGAAAGCATGATTTAATTCCAGCTATTGTCAGTCTTGTCAAGAATTATTATGCAGTTGGCCTCCTCCTGTGCAGCTCTATGTTTTAGCGGCGTGTGCACTGTTTCGCACTGCATGCAAAGCAACTAAAAAAGAAATGAGTCTTTAAAAAGGAATGCTCCAGTTTAAACAAGCCAGTGGGGGCTACTTAGGCAAAACTAACTGGTGACACTATGTTTATAGTAATAGACAATGGTATCTGACTCAAACGGTGCAGAAAACCCATGCTTGATAAGCCTACACTGAAAGCGTCCTGTTTTTTTTTAATAATAGAAAACTTCTTCCCCTTAGAATAAGCTTTTCATTTTCCTTTGTAGTCAGGATTTTTCCGGAGCTCTCCTGTTAACATCTTGCCCATGTTTTTTCACTGGTTCCCTTTGGCTCCTCCAGACAACTCAGCAGGGACCTGCTTTTCGTTCTGTGTTCTGCCAGAGTTCATTAGGGTGCCATAGCCTGTTAATAAAGCAGAACTTTTTGCCTACCGCGTGGAATGGAGTAATATTGTCTTTAATCAAAAGTAAATGTGCTAGGAAATTGTTCCTATCTGCTTCAGCTCTCCTCCTCTACTTCTAAAGCAACTTGACAAGTGGCAGAGTACTACACAAGACATTGTTTCTAGAACTACTTTTTCAAGTTAATGTAGCATTCTTCAAAGGCGCCATACATGTACCCTTGAAAGAAGTAATCCTTCCACTCACAGAAGAGGGGAGAGACCATTCAAGATTCCCATACAAAATTACTAACTTCCTAACATGACCTGAATCAGATATAAAGTAGATTTGTTGGGTTTTTTTTCCTATTTATATCTGGAATTCTGTCAAAGCTTTTACAGGATTCATGGATAGGAATCTGCTTTTTGACGTGTTCTGCAGTTCTCAATCTCTTTGCTGAAACTGAGTGCTCTCTGAAAAAAAGTGTGGGCTTGGTTTAATACCACTAACTGTAGTAGTCTAGGCTCTGCAGAGGGTCAGTGTTGTTGGCAACACAGTGACAGACATCTTAGAGATGGAAGGTTGATATTTTCAGTACATTTCAAAATTAAAATCAGTGTGTAGTTCAGTTCAGAAGTTTCACTTGGGTTTCATTTTGTCCATACTTGATCGTAAGTCTTACGTCAAAACTAAGTAAGAATTTCATGATTTGCCATTATGTTTATAGTGCATTCTATTTATAATTAATCCTCCTCCTCTTCTGAAAAAGCATTAACGAAAAACGTGATACCATTTTTAGACTAGAACTTACCTATTTCTTGTAGTTACTTCAGTGCAGTACTCATAGTATTTGTAATGGATTCTGTTTGCAGTTGATACCAAGAACAAAGGAACTCTTTACGTTCAAGAGGCAGTGTCTGCATTCAATAAGAAGTGATAGCTTTTCAGTTAAAAGTTAGACCATCCCAGATTACATTCCTTATTTAAAGTTTAGTAATTCAAATGAGTTTAAATGAGGGGACTTGCTGTGGGAATGAGTTCAAGGTATTTGTAGAAAACAGCCTTCAAATGATGACCTGAAGTGCAATCATAGAATATAGAATGGTTTGGGTTGGAAAGGCCCTTAAGATCATCTAGTTTCAACCCCCCTGCCATGGGCAGGGACACCTTG